>NW_015505515.1:79619-206638 GCF_001515645.1 Sinocyclocheilus grahami | reverse complement strand
ATTTAAAAACTGCATGTTGTGTTTACTTGTGTTATCTTTGACTAATATTTAAATTTGTTTGATGATCTGAAACATTAAAGTGTGACAAACATGCAAAAAAATAAGAAATCAGGAAGGGGGCCAACACTTTTTCACACCACTGTACATCTTAATAAACATGAAACTATCACAAAATAATAATTAATATTATTATTGTTATCAACAATTTTATAATAGATATAAAATGACACTAATTAAAAAATATATAAATTTTATATTAATATAAATATAAATATAAATATAATATAAATATAAATATTATATGTAATATTACTAAGTAAAAATAAGAATAATTTATTGTGGTCTTTTTTACATTCAGTAACGAAAAACACAAAAATACAATTAAATTTAAAAAAACTAAAACAAAACAAAATAAAATAGTGTGGATACAGGTGAGATTTTATTTCTATACAAATCAGGGAGACTGTCTCAATCTCCTTTCACTGAGAATCATGGGATTCAATCTATGAAAACTGGACTTGCATTGAAACATACCTGATCCTACTCAAGTGAGGTGGACTCAAGTCTATTTGGTTTCTTACCAGGTTTATGTTGACTGGCTTGTCTCTGCGGCCGGTCTGCACCAGGAGTTTGTAGGCCAGGACGCCATCATCAGAGCCATTCCTATAGTTCCCCTGAGTGATCCTACCGGCCTGCCAATCCTTATCGAACGCCTCCTGCAGACCTGCCGGGACACACACATTATTTTGAGTACATCGTTCAAAAGGTTATAGATAAACCATGTTAACCTTTCCTCTCAGTCATCCCTCGACTCTCTCTCTCCCCCCTCTCCCCCCCCCCTCTCTCCTCAACGCCAGTGGTCCGTTTCTGGGGCACATTGCTTTTTCTCTCCCTCACCTCACTGTCTGTGACCAATTTGTCGAGCCATTTCAAACCACAATATTAAAGACAGCTCTCTCCACCCTCTCTGGAACAGCCTTTACTGAAGCCCATACGCACATACATAACGCAAAGTGAACGCACACATAGAGATGCTGCCCCTGCACCGAAAAAGAAAACATGTGGTCCAATGAGAGTGCTGAAAGGATTAAACAAAAGAAGGTCATTGGAAAACGGCAATGATGTTTGAGGTTCTGTTTGGCCAACAAAGCAAGTCTGTACATGCCCCCCAAACCTAGTCTGGACAGAAGCCAGTTGGAGAAAGGTATGCCTTTCTAAAGAGGAGCTGGGAGAGAGAAAGTGGGCAAAACAAGTTTTGCTTCTGAATATGGCCCGCCTGGGATTAGATACGACATTCTGAAAGAAGCCACTGTAGAGGAGGCCACAAGGAAAAAAGATGTTGCAGGGACATGCCCTGTATCTCCCAATCTACTTGTTTTTTTTTCACTCTTACCTCAACTGCATTTTTTTGTCCCCACACTGTTTCTTTCTTTTTTCCCCCACATTTTCACTCTCTGGTTTTAATCTCTCCATTTAAATCTCACTCTCGGATCATAATCCGTTTTAAGACATTAAATGTGTTACAGATTTGGAGGTTTAGCAGTGTGATTGATGTTTGTGAGAAACAGATGATCTGACGTTGGTAAAATTGATGTAAAACTCGTCTCCAATGAAGCAAGGCACTGTCTGGAAATCAAGAGTCTGTAAAAATGAAGCATTTTGTAAAACTCAAATGTTTTTGGACAAAATTTAATTGTTTATTGGCAAATGAAATGTTGGGATTTTTTCCATGTTTTTGAAAGAAGTCTCTTATTGAACTTTCTTATGATTTATTTGATCAAATATACAGTAAAACCATAATGTAGTGAAATATTTTTACAATTTACAGTAACTGTTTTCAATTTAATATATTTTAAAATGTAATTTATTCTTGTGATGGCAAAGCTGAATTTTTAGTTTTCATAAATCATTCTACTATGCTGATTTGAAGCTATTTCTTCTAATTATCAATGTTAAAAAACAACTGTGCTGCTTAATATTTTTGTGGAAACCATGATACATTTCTTTCAGGATTGTTTGAAAGCTCGAAAGAACATCCTTTATTTGTAATATAAATGTCTGAGCTGTCACTTTTAATCAATTTAATGCATCATTGCTTAATAAAAGTATAAACATTTTTAAACAAAACAATGTATTAACATTTATGCAGAAAACAAACAAAAGAAAAGCATATGTTTATGTTGGTCCATTTCTTGCAAGTCAGGTGATCCCTTCCTGTCTAAACGTGCAGTTTTTGGTCAGAATTAGCTATAATCAATATTACCAGACCTTTTGCGGTTTATAATTATAAGGGATAATTCTCCCAAACATTTAAATTCTGTCATTAATTATTTAGGTTCTCACGTCATTCCAAACCCACAAGACCTTCG
Source organism: Sinocyclocheilus grahami (assembly GCF_001515645.1). Classification (NCBI taxonomy): domain Eukaryota; kingdom Metazoa; phylum Chordata; class Actinopteri; order Cypriniformes; family Cyprinidae; genus Sinocyclocheilus; species Sinocyclocheilus grahami. The sequence goes on along the minus strand of NW_015505515.1, from coordinate 204,269 downwards.
TTCATCTTTGGAACACAAATTAAGATATTTTTGATTAAATCTGACAGCTTTCTTCTGACCCTGCATAGACAGCAATGCAACTGACACGTTTCAAGGCCCAGAAAGGTAGTAAGGACATCGTTAATATAGTACATGTGACATCAGTGGTTCAACCTTAATTTTATGAAGCTAGGAGAATAAATATCTTCATTTGTGTTCCAAAGATGAACAAATGTCTTACGGGTTTGGAACGACGTGAGGGTTAGACAGAATGTTCATTTTTAAAGGTTTGACCTCCACCAATGGTCTCTGATGCAAGACTGATTGATTACACATCTGAGTGTATTACCTTGCAGCCAGTCTCTGAAGTAATGCAGCCACATGCGTGGGAGCTGGCCGTTCTCCTCCCACAGGACGTACTTCACAGTGCCGAAGTGTTGGTGCAGCTCATAGAGCTGAGGCTGGATCTGTGCGTAGTCAGCTTTCTGGGTCACCACGTACATGTTATAGAAGGAAAAGTAGCGGAACTGGGCACGAATGAAGTCGTATTCGCCCGTCTCTCGTGGCACAATGTCAGTCAGCTCTAAACCGTCCCGGACACGGGTGGTGCCGTACAGACTGACCCCGAGCAGTGCCAAGAAGAGAAAAATCACCACCACCTGATAGGAAACACACACAAAAAGTCAGATATGAGTCAGGGTTTGGCTACATCTGAAACTACTGCTGTTTTAGTGTCTTATGACGAAGTTCTGCCCTGTTTGAGGTGTTTGTGGTTTTCAGAAGGCCTTGACTCACAAAATAACACTTACACAACACAAGATACACTGCCGCTCAGTCAATGCCAGGATATTAGCTCATCGCTGGCATCCATAATCCCACTTCCAATCGGACAATGTGCACAACATTTACCCTCACCTTTGTTGTCGGCTGCAGCAGAAACGGCGCATAGTGCTTTTCGGCGAACGATGCAAATGTCCATCGTGAACACGGCGGCTCCAGACAGCGTAAACTCGACTCCCCAAATTGAGATAGCAAGTCTCGTGTGGAGCTCGCGCCGTCGGGACTCTGGCAGGATGCTGTATCAGAAGCCGGTCCTGGCCCTGCACTGCTGCTGTTGTTGCGGTTGTTGTTGTTATTGTTGTTGTGGTTGGGATTGGGATTGGGGGCATAGGGTTGAACGGAGATGTGAGAATGGGGCTCGGCCGTGGTGTAGTAGGCCTGTGTTCTGGGGTCGTACTCTGTGCGCAGCTGTACGGTGGACTGCATGGTGATTTGGGTGTGCTGGGCGAAGCTGTGGCTGCTGTAGGAGGGTGGAGGGCTGCAGCGGCTGGATTCAGCAGAGGAGTCAGCAGACGCCGCCTGCGGCTCCAACTGGATCACCCGGTTAGCGCAAGGACTAAAGGAAAGCAAGAGAAAGACAAAGTGCATTTTAGTAGCACAAAAGCACCATGTAATAGTTTATTATGTGTGGAATTTCCTGCAATATTGATTTATATCACAACAACGAGAAATGATACAGAAGAGCTGGGAAAAATTTGGCATGTATAGACTAATGTTTACTATAAAAGATGTTTCATCTTAAGAATTGTTTCTTCTAAGATGCCTCGACAAATTTTAAGCATCATATGTATCCTTAAGAGAGAATCCAACCCCATAATGCATGTGACACAGTTGTGTAGCGTCCCAGTTCACCTACTTACACTATGCACAAAAAAGTCCTTGTTATGTGAAGAAAGTAGATACTTTTAAGTGTTGAAGAAATATTATCACATCATAATTGCATCTTTAACAATTAACATGCATTCTGTTGATGCTAACTGGCCTGTCAGTCATTTTGTCACTGTTAATGTATTCATATACACATGCAAAAGCATATTTCAGTTATTTAGTTTAGACTCCTCAAGAATTCTTCCTACCATATTGGAGAGAATCGAAGAAGCACATCGATCTACTAGTCGTGGGTCATTCTTACAAAGAACTCTCCTCATGTTTTTGCATAATAAAGCATTTAAAAGTTACTGGACTAATTTATTTTTATAAAAAATGTACAATGCTGTTGCAGATAAAATTTAATTTTATCAGGTTGCATACAGGTTATTAATCATTCGAACCCTTTCATGTAAATCGCTTTACTTAAGCATCCACCTAGCACACCTGCCATATTTGTAGTTCCTTTTATTCGTGTTTGTAGTTCTAAAATGAATTCTTTGGCAAAACACAATGGGTAGTATTCAAATTGGAATGCAGCATTAGAAAAAACAATACAGGATTTTGAACGAGGTAAAAGAAAGTGAATAAAAATGATAATTTTATCCAATATCTGTGCATGTTCCGTATATTTTTATTATTATTAGATTATCAAGCTGTTAGTAATATGAGCCATTTGTGGCTTATGGTCAATGATGGTTAGTATGCTGCCTTAGCAAATGTAGGCTGCTAACTAGGTTTTGTAACAGAGCCTGTCTCTTTTCCATGATTTTCTAAATGGATGGAGAGTTAGCGAGTGAGCTTGTAAACGACCTTTAGATGTAGCAACTCGTTACTCTTGAGCGCTCATGCAAATGCATGTAAATACAACCGCAATCAGCTTTCCAGTCGAGAGCAATTAAAGCCGAGACGCAAGTGAGTGTCAGTGACTAGAAAGCAAGCGTTTCAACCATGGTGAAAGTAAAGGCATCAGGTTTAATTTCCTGCAGGAGTTTGGGGGCATGACTAAGAAGGTAAAGTATGTGCCTATAGCCCACTTGCTTTCTCTCTCTCTCTCTCTCTCATCAGACACCAGGAACGTTGAAGCACGCAGGAGAGGCAACAGCATGTCTTATTTGAGGGCCCGGGGCCTCAGACAGAGATAAACATCAACATGCGCACATATGCACAAAAAGTATAGATGTTAGGGCGGGCAGGTTGATGCTTAATTGTGTGGTTTATACGGCACTCAGTGTCATAACAGGCTGTTGTATATATTATATCTGAATGAATTTGTTTGGAAAGATCAAAAAACCATATCACACCCTGACCTCAGAGAAAAAGTGATGGATGGTTATATGGCAGTGTGAGGTTGTTTGTCTGTGCTTGTTTCGCTATACTTCTGAGCGACAAATTTGAAAATGTCTTCACGATTATAATAAGCCATCTTAAAACTCACTAGTTAAAAAGTTATACACAGAGAACAGGTAATGGAAAATATGTTTGTGGGTGTACACTACTGTTTGGGTTAGTCATTTTTTTAAAGACATGAATCATTTTAAACAGCAAGAATGCATTAAATTGATTAAAAGTAACAGTAAAGACATACATAATGTTACAAAAGATTATAGAAATAAATAAGAATCCTAAAAAAGTATGTAGGACAAAGTATGAAAAGTGTTTATTTTGTGTTTACTATACTTAAGGGACAAAACCATCCCTATAAGGACATTTGAGGACTTAAAGGTAAAAATGGTTGGTAAAAATAAATTAAATGATGCTTTTCTTCTAAAAGTGCAAAACATTTTATATTAGGGTAGAGTTAGGCTAAGTGTGCATTTAATATAATTAGATTGCAAAGGGGCAGAACATTTCTGGTAAATTCCTGGAAACTTAAAAAAAAGTTTCCAAAAATCCTGGAAAGTTTCCAAAATGTATCGGGAATTTTCTGCCCCTTTAAAACTTATTTAAGATGTGTCTTCTTTTAGCCAGGTTAATGTTTGTGTGCTACCTGACAAAGCAGCAGAAAATGTCGAAGCGGCGGTCCTCTCGGCGGTACAGGTCCATGCTGAGGATGGCAGGAAAGATGAGCAGCACCATAGCGAAGTTAAACACCACGACCACTGCAGCCTGAGAGAGAAAATGAAGATGTTAAGCACATATTCACACTCACACAAAATAATCACACACAGCGACACCCGCACATCTGCAGAGGGTCTATGCCAAAACCACAATGAGCCCAACAAATTCAATTTTAGACAATTATCCTCTTCATAAGAGATGAATGACAAACAAATAAAAAACACAACTCTTGCCATCCCAAAATTAAATTTGGGCTTATCCAGTTCGGGTGAAGCCCACCTAAATTTCTAAATGTAAATCACATTGCTATTGAATTCATAATTCAATACACACACTTCCATATGAAGAACTGGGAAAAAGACTTTCAGCTAGATGTGGCTCTCTTGACCTTGGGAAACTGACACTTTCTTTCAGAGCCGATATATCACAAGCTTACTAAAAAGACTTCACCGGGCCAAGAGCTCCTTAACAGTGTGGAGAAACAAACAAGTGATCTGAAACTTTTAATCCGGATTCATTCGGTTGAAGCTCACAGAATAACTAATGTGAGAACAGCAACTGAATAAAGAAAAGTGACATGACAATGAAAGTCAGAAACCGAGGAAGAGAGAAAGAGAGGGCAGATTGAAGCATGCCTGCCCTAGTTAGGGTGTATTTTTTATGGGTGGAGGTTGGAGTTATGTCAGACTGCCAGACCACCCAGAGAGCAGCTCAGCCTGACAGAGCCAAGACACAATGAGAGAAACTCACGTAAACAAAGCAAGTCCCAAAGGCATTTGGACAATTCATCTACACTTAAAAATGTGTGAATGTCACTGCATTAGACAGCACAATATCAAATTTATCAACACATGAGAGAAACAGAGAAAACAGATGACAGAATGTGCGTGAGTGATTCTACAAAGAGATTTGTTAGGCCTGACATGTGCACATGCTTTTATGCTGCCAAAGAAATAGATAAACAGACTGAAAGAGAGGGAGGTGCCAAAAACAGTGCTAAATAGAGACAGAAGAATTGAAACAAAACATAATTAAAACAGAAACAGCGTCACCATGAAATGGTAATCCCCATCCATTTACTTCTGTAATGTTATTAGACAAAAATAAATGTTATCAAAGATGGCGATTTACTATATCTTAATAAAAAAAATGTTACACTGCAATTTAAAAATGATTTGTTACACAACCATTTAAAATTTAAAACAGTTCTTTCAGGATTCTTTGATGAATAGCAATTTCAACAGAATTTCTTTGACACTGAATACATATGTAACATTATAAATGTCTTTAATGTCAGTTTCGATCAATTGATTGCATCCTTGCTGAATTAAAGTATTAATTTTTTTTTAAAAATCTTAATTAGAATATATGAGTAAATTTGGTCAAATTTCATTATTTTCTTGACTTTAAAGTTGACTTTGATATTTTAGGTAAAATAAGTAGGAGCTTATTAATAAGTTTGGTATTCATAAAATATGAATACCAAATTTTAAAGCATGTTCCCCAAATTAGAGAAGCTGTGCCACAAAATTTGACAAAAGCTTAAGTAAACATATTTGGACACAAACGTTCAAGTGCACACATTTGTACACATAATCAGAAGTAAATATTTGGACACAAAAGCTGAAGTAAACACATTTGGACACTACAGCTGGAAAGACTGTTACAGCAGGAAATAACACGTTTACAAAAGCAGTGCATGTGTGTGTGTGTGTGTGTGTGCGTGTGCGCATGTGTTCTCAGAGGTTTTGAAGATGAGTGTTTTCAGGCACCATTGAACAGGTGCCAGTTGGAGTGTCTGAAAAACAGCATGTGTGTGTCTGACAGACGTGTGTGAGACATCAATCCACACATCCTAATACTAGATCTACAGCGCTGTACGAGTGTGTGTGTGTGCGCACGCGTGTTTAGGCGTGAGCCACGTCTTGCGTGTGGTCAGCAGGCTCATCCCGCACATTATTCTTCTGAAAATATGCAATCATCGAACAGACACAAACACTACATGACAGTTTACACTGGCAGATATAAAAAGCAATTCTGCTTTTAGGATCAAAGGGTCCTGCAAAAGGGGAGGTTGTCTGTAGGGTTTAAGCTGAGATTTGTGTGAATGTGTTTGTTGAACAGAACAAGGCATCAGTGTGTAAATCTCTGCGTCTGCCTCCGTTCAGCTGTGCAGGTTATGTGGATGATGGCGAGGTTACTTCACCTAAAGTTCAAGGGTTAAGCAGCCCAAGTGCTGAGTCTGTGTGTTTCATGTGAGGGGGATGTTCAAGCGTCTAATGGAGAAAATCTTTAAACTGATTAAGCAGGTTCAAATGTAGGTATTCAGATTTCACAGACCATTTAAAGGGACAGTTCACCCAAAAATAAACTCTTTTCATAATTGATTCACCCTCATGTTCTTATAAAGAGTTACTTTTTGAATGAACGGGAAATTGAGTTCTTAATCTTCAAAAAAGGATGTGAAAGAATGTGAAAAAGGATGTGAAAGCCCCATAACACGGTGTCCTAACTACACGCGACGCGACAAGATTCCAGTGCCAAGCAATTTGGGTGTCCACACTAGACGCGATGCAACAGAATCAATCAAATATCACAGCCAATCAGAAGCGTGCGTGGGCGCGCTCTCTCTGGAAGCGCACTGCACTCGCAACGAAATGGATAAGTTTATAATCTAATTCATAAATATTAAACCTTTTTAACATTATTAAATAGTGCTGTCAAACGATTAATCGCGATTAATCGCATCCAGAATAAAAGTTTTTGTTTACATTATATATGTATGTGTACTGTGTATGTTTATTATGTATATATAAATACACACACATACAGCATATATTTTGAAAATATTTACATTTATACATTTATATATTCATATTCTTATATTATATATAAATATATTTTATTTATATTCTTTATATTCTTTATAAAAGTTAAGAGTCAGCCACACCTACCTAAAACCGCTTGTTCTAACACGCCCCCACATACCTACGTCGCTATGAAGGAAGATTCGCATAACGCCGCCCAAATGTTCACGCAAAGAAAGAAGGCGTAACTTTTATTCTCGCTGTAGTTTTGATGTTTCCGCCGCCATGTCGTAAAGACGCTGTGTGCTTCGTTGTGTAAGTGAAACTACTTTGTTTGGCCTTCCAAAAGAGGACGATATCTGCTTCGTCATGCCTGGAGCTGATCCGTGCTGGTTGCTGAGGAAATACTACAACTTTGCACTGTCAATGGCCGGATCGGCTTTCACCATGGTCGTCACATGTCCTTCCGGACATCACATGTCCTTCCGGACGCTCCTTCGTCGAAATCGCCGGCCGCGCCGTTCTCAAGTCCACCCGCCTCTGCTCACTCTAACCCTCCCACCGTTCCTCACTTTATCCCCCGGCTTCTGCTCACTGTAAGCCGGCGTGTGTGACGGTGTGATGCTGTTTCGTTGTGAAAGCGAAACTACTTTGCTTGGCTTTCGAAAAATGAACACGACTAGAAATCAGTGGTTAAGTTGTATTTACAACACCGTTCCAGAATACTTCAACCCAAATATCCAGATGTGTGCAGCACATTTTATGGAGGACTGTTTACTGATCCTGGAAGAGTAGACTACAATGCCGGCTGTTCTGACTCAAAGAATGTAAGTACGTCTTTTATATTTAAAGTGTCTTTATATTTTATATATTTAAAGCGAGTTTTTTGGGCAGTGTAGAGTAGGGCTTGTTGTTTTTCATTTCTCCGATCACAAATGCAGACATAGTTTTATGTTTACGCGGCGCGATGCAACGCAACACGTAAAAAGACAGTATAAGTCATTATAATCCATAATTATGTCCCCACTGGATGCAACGAATGCCTCGTTTATAATGGGTTTTCATATTTTTGTCTCGTCGCTCCGGCCTGACAGGGCATCATCACAGTATGTGAGGGGCGTAACATTTCCGTCTCACGCTTGAGGTATTCGGCCAAACACAACACACTGGATAGTTGGCCAATCACAGCACACCTTGCTTTTCAGACTGATGAGCTTTGTAAAAATCGACGCGTTTCAGAAAGGCGGGGCACAGAGGAGAAACAATAATGTACAGTATGTGGAAAATAATGTGTTTTTTTAACCTTAAACCGCATAAACACCATTCATTACACCAAATACACAAAATAATGTTCTTTTTAGCAGCATCATATGACCCCTTTAACTGATTTTCAAGATCTGAGGTAAACTATCTATTGTTGCTTTCAGTATGGCTATAAGGCCACACAATATAATATTCAAACTCCCATTAGACACGTTTAACTTTGAATAAAGTACATAATTACCTGAGATTATCTACTGTCATATAGTTGGTATGCTGTTGTTCCAGTCGCGACGTCGCGGAAATAGAAACCGTTTCAAAAATAGAGAATGAGCTCAACTTCTGATGAAAAGCTTTCTCGCCCCTGTTATTATGCGGATTTTTAGAGAGAGGAAAAACACAAAAAAGAGATTCATTTCCCTCCCTTTTCTTTATCCCTCACTCACACAGAAATATTTTCCATCAAAGGCAGGACATATCCTTTTAAACAAAGCAGCCCGGGGTGCAGAAACACGATTGGCTCGCTGTCTTGTTAGGATAAACTCTCTCTCCTCATTTCAAAGCCATTCAGGGTGCGAGACGCATGAGAAACAGTTCCAAACCCCACCTCCGTACACACGGAGGTAGAGATGAGGAGAAGGAGAGAAAGAGGGAACGTTTTTTCTGGTATCTGAGGACGTGCAGGACCACACACAGCGTGTTTTAAGACAGGAGTGCTCTGTGCTCTCTCTCTCTCTCTCCCCCTACAGGGGAACTGTTTACTTTCCACACAAAAGTGTCGCTGCACGCTGTGCAATCTCACATAAACACAAGCAAATACATGCCTGAACTCAGCCGTCTGCATGAGAGTCATCTAAATCACCACTCATACACGACCACACGTAAACGCAAATGAAAGCTAAACAAAGATACCCTTGACAGATGTATCAACGGAAACGTATACACAATCTACTAAAAAAACCCAGATCATATACACATAAGATTACTGTCGTCCAGTCGAATCTCGCAAATAAAACTAACAACTCAAATGCCTGTGCTAGAAATGGTTTCACAGAAACTGATTCAAGATTAACACCTGGCAGTACCACGGTAAAGTGATGATATCAGATGGTCATACCACAGTACTTTGATATACTAGAAAGGCCAAAAGTATGGATAAAAGTAAGAAGTATAAAATACCAATTAATGAACAAATGACTCTAATGAGCTGATCTTTTAATGAATACTCTGTTCAGAAATACTCTGGAGTTACCGGTTTGAACAAGACAAATCCTTTAATGAATGAACCGAGTATGTCTCCAGTTATCATTACTTTTGGTTATTTTCATCCTCAAACAAAGCAAGCATTTAACACTTAAGGTTTGTAAATCTGTATCATTACTGATTGTTCAGATATATATATATATATATAACAATTTTCAAAAATTATGTTTTTTCATTGTGCATTCCAATTAATTTCAATTAAACTGCAGTTTGGTTATTTTGATTAAGTAAAAATAAATAAAATAAATAAAATACAGCTAACTAACACAATAAAACACAATAAACACATGATAACATAATAAAAAACATGATTTTGCACATAAACTTCACTCACACACACACACACACACATACACACACACATATATATACAGTGGGTACGGAAAGTATTCAGACCCCCTTACATTTTTCACTCTTTGTTACGGTGTATATTTATTATGTATATATAAATACACACAGATACAGTATATATTTCAAACATATTTACATGTATATAGTTATATTCATATAATTTATATTATATATAAATATATTTAATACATAAACATAACATATTTTTCTGAAATATATACATGCATGTGTGTGTATTTATACATACATAATAAATGTACACAGTACACACACACACGTGTATTATGTAAACAAAAACTTTAATATGCATTGCTAAGGACTTCATTTGGACAACTTTAAAGGCGATTTTCTCAATATTTGGATTTTTTTGCACCCTCAGATTCCAGATTTTCAAATAGTTGTATCTCGACCAAATATTGTCCTATCCTAACAAACCATACATCACCGGAAAGCTTATTTATTCAGCTTTCATAAAAAAATTGGCCCTTATGACTGGTTTTGTGGTTCGTGGTCACATAATTTTTTATCTAATCCCCAAGTGAAAATAAAATTATGCATGTTTGAAAGTGCACTTGTAGTGTACTTAAAATCTTAAAAAGTACACTTTTATTATTATATATGCTGACACATTGAAGTACACTTTAAAGTACATTTTAAATTAGTGCTGGGCGGTATACCGGTTCATACCTTTTTTTTTAGTTTGTTACTCAGACGCAGGCAGTGCGCTGCATGAGATAAAAAAGTAATATAGCCAAAACAACCGCATATCCGCTCTTTAGTGTAGATGCTTGTTGATTTTATCAGACGATGCCGCGATTATAAATGAGAGTGACTCCTGGTTAACGTACTAAAAGGGGTCGTGTTTAGTCACTATTTAGTGTGGTATGTTTTGACAATATTCACTCATCATGACAGTAAAATAGGGCATTCTAAGTCAATATACTGCAGTATTTCCTCTCTCAATCAGTAGAAAATATGGTTAACACCCAGTCATGCATGAAAAAAAAAATACCGTCATGTACCGTGAAACCGGTATAATTTTGAAAAATACTGTGACATACATTTTTGGTCATACCGCCCAGCACTATTTTAAATAATCTTTTGTCATGCTTTGAAGTATACTTACGTACTGACTAACATACTAAAGCACATGCAAAGTATTATTTTAATTGTAGTTTGTAGTTTGATATTGAATTTAAAGTGAATATAGTTTAAATTTACGTAATTTCAACTTCATTACAAATGTGTAAATTTCAAGGACAGTAGATGTAATTTGAAAATTACATATAAAGATATACTTAAGCCCTACCTAAGTTGGTAAAAAACACTCTTAAGTTAAATTAGTGGCATTTAATATAATCAATTTAAATGTTAGAATAATAAGCATGTTAATTAAAGGGAAAGTTCACCCAGAAATAAAAATTGTCATCATTTACTCACCCTTAAGTTGTTCCAAGTTTCTCATCAATGGCTACCATCAACTGTTTAGTTACCAGCATTATTCAAAATGTCTTGTGTTCAACAGAAGAAAGAAACTCATACAGTTTTGGAACTACTTGAGGGTGAGTACATGATCACAGAATGTTTCATTTTTGGGTGAACTATCCCTTTTTTCAGATTTGGTGTAAATGTTTCTAATCCTAATGTTTATAACATATTTTCCTGTTATTTTGTCATGACAGTTTTGGTGTGAATGGACCATAACATGATGTTAAAGAAATCATCCATACTCCACAGATTCACAAATACTCATGTGAGTCTTTAACAGGTTAAAAAGAGTAAAGCACAGTATAGTAAATGAACCTGAACAAAAAAGAGAGGAAGTCTAGATAAAGCAAAAGCTCTTCAGATGGGGCTGGAGATGTGGGAGTTAGTTTACCATTAGGAGGTAGCCACTGGCGATACGGATCACACTGACATCAGAGAAGGACTTGAGGATGTCTTCCAAGGTGGTGGTGGTGAATGTGAGAACTTTCTGAGACGAATTTACTGACACACTCTGCTGGACAACCTGAGGACACACAGGACAGAAGAGAGAAGTAAAAAAATTATATATTAATGTTGTTTACCTTCAATTCATTTACACCCTTTCTACAATCTTCTCACTGCTCATCTTTTTTTTGTTTTGTGTTTCCCTCAGGCCAATGAAAGTAATTAAATAACGTGGAAATCACAGTCCCACAAATGTTTCACCCCTAAAACCACACACACACACACACACACAAACGCAAACATGTTCAGCCCTGCACACACACGCACCAGAAAGAAACCCTATGCCAAGCGGAGGTCAGGGCTGACAAAACAGAGACCAGATGATGTCACACACAAGCCACCAATGGGACGGCAGCTGTGAAAGAGATTGCGCGCTGAGCGGGTTAATGTGTTCCAGACGGTCCTGTCAAACACACACACACACACACACACACACACACACACACACACAGATACCACACACACGCTAAAACACACACACAGACACACAAGTGCTGGGGCCGCCACACCAAGAGGGGTTGATTTTGCAATGGACACCCACACTAGCAAAAGCAGGCTGTGCTGTAATGCTGCCACCTCAGATTAAATGAGCAAATCTGTTATTAAATCACGCTAAAATTATTTTGCTAACACTTTAAAATAAGGTTCAAGTTGTAAACATTAGTTAATGCATTAACTAACAATAAATAATACTATACAACATTTAATGATGTTGCATAATGGTAATTTTTTACATTTACATATATTTCAAATTGTATAAAAAATGTATTTATTAGGAACAAAAACACCAATTAACATAGTTCATTTATAAATTAACAACCAACCAAGGTTAATAAATGCTTTTAAAATGTTAATTTACTATATTACTAAACTTTAGATTACTAAATAAAGTTTACTATGAATATAACTTATGTCAAGTTATATTTGTTAATAGTACATTAATTAATGTTTATTTTTACATCTTCAAATATTATATATATATAAAATATAAACATTAACTTTATGCAACATTAATTACTGTTGTTCATTAGTTAGTTCATGACGCCTCAATGTAAAGGACTGAAATACCTCCAGAAGAAATATTTTCAATGCAATAACATACATCTAATACATGTGAAGGTTTTAGCGCACACATTTCTACAGTGTCCAATCACAAACTTTCCTGCCCTTACAGATGTGCCCCGTTTTTCCCAGTTCACACTTAAGCTGAGCGTTTAAAGTATGAAGAAGGGAAAAAAGGGAAGTCTATGCCTTTGAAGGACTGCACTTAAACAGCTGGGTCCTAACCTCAAGAGACACAGCCCCTTTGGAATTTATGCATTACTTATGACTCAAGATGAATGCCTTCACACTCCACGAGTGCATGTATGTGAGTGTATGTTCCAGGAAACACAACGTTGGGCTGGAGGAATGACTCGGGCCTCCTAAACGGTTCCTAACAAGATCCAGTTTTAATCAAATTAAAACCTGATGAAAGAATGAATTACTACAAATACTACAGCAGAAACAAGCACTGTAAATATCTCTACAGTAGACTGCAGTCTGGATATCCACAGAGCATCCTTTCCATCAGATGAGACGTGCACTTACCTCAGAGTATCTCCTATGCCAGGCCTCTAGTATGGCAGCTGCTATGTCCTCGTTCCAGTTGATGTGCGAGACCTCCTCGTAGCCCTTCAAGTGCTCGTACATCTGCTTTGGGGTCATGAGCTGGAACATGGTCTGGAGGGCCTGTGCACTGTGAGGAAGAGTAAAGTAGAGTGAAGGTGAACTGAACATACGGTATAAACTGACCAAGTGTTTCACTGCTGAGCAGATGTGAGATTGGAATAAGTGTGTGAAAAGGGCATGCCAAAAGTCCCCAGATGGTCCACTATTTCTGGTGGATTTGCTGGTAGCAATTTGATGACATGGTAGTGTGTCCCAAAACATGCCTACTACTACATACTCAAAAGAATCAACTTTTTCTTCAAATAAATTCTCACAGAATGTATTTATAACCAATATATTGAACCATCTGTTATGTATTTCTAATCTCCAGACGTTGTAGGCAACAGTCTAAATCATTCAGAATCAACTTAACTGACCTAAGACTCTTTACTCTGAATCATGAACTGAATCAGCTCATATCCTCAGTGAATCAACTAGTCTCGAAACAAGCCATTATATACTTTTTGAGAGCAACATAAAAAATGCAAATTTTTAAGATTATTAGAAGTTTGAGTTTTGTTATTAATATTTTTCTAATTTAAAAAATGCTGTTAATGTTTAGCATGTTGTTAAGCTTGGTTTCTTTTCTTGGGGGTCTTGACCTTGTCTGTCACTAAACCTCAAAAAGAACTACTAACATGCTGAAAAACAGCGGCCTGTCACTTTGCTCCATAGACGAGCTAAAACTTCCCCAACTGTAGAGTACAGACTCCCTCAAGTGGACTATCAACCTACTATTGTTCAATGAACACTTCTTGAAAGAAAAACCCTTGACTTTCTCTTTTCAGAAAACCACGGTTTTCAGAGTGAAACAATTCCTAGAAATCACAGCGGATGATTCCAGAGCCACTAGAGAATATTTTCCGCCACCATCACTGTTGTGTATTAAAATTTTTGGGATGTATGATAACGTTCTTTCATTTTCTTGGGGGTCTTGACCTTGTCTGTCACTAAACCTCAAAAAGAACTACTAACATGCTGAAAAACAGCGGCCTGTCACTTTGCTCCATAGACGAGCTAAAACTTCCCCAACTGTAGAGTACAGACTCCCTCAAGTGGACTATCAACCTACTATTGTTCAATGAACACTTCTTGAAAGAAAAACCCTTGACTTTCTCTTTTCAGAAAACCACGGTTTTCAGAGTGAAACAATTACTAGAAATCACAGCGGATGATTCCAGAGCCACTAGAGAATATTTTCCGCCACCATCACTGTTGTGTATTAAAATTTTTGGGATGTATGATAACGTTCTTTCAATGAGGATGATGAATTCTGTCCCCTCTCAAGCCTAAAAAGTTTCGCTCTTGGAGTAAAAGGTGTGGGCTTCCTTCAGTCTGTGGGAATGAATACTAATATGCAGTTTACTAATGATTACAATCTGCCAAGAAAGAAACAAAAAACAAACCTTACAGTGTATATGTGAGTGCATAAGAGAGAGGGAAAGACAAAGTGATCATTTATCCACTGCCACGTAATGCCCCAAAATGGTCAAACTGTGGCAAACTTAAAGACACACTTCATTTTTTCCTTTCTCTCTCTTCTATGGTTTTCACAATAATTTATTCCCTTTACAAGTAAAAAACATTAAGAAAAATCCATTCAACGTTTAAATCCCAAAGTTGTCTCTTACCTCAGAAGTTTGCCGCTGTCGTTCTTCTTGGTCCCACCTACGATAAGCTCCTCCTGCCAGTGCATGTACTTTTTGGAAAGCCCATAGCAGCCACCAGTCAGAACACGAGCCACGTCAAAAGGCTTAAAAATATGACAGATGGTAAATCAGCGACATGCTTGAGATGCAAAACAACATTGATTTAATTAGCGATTCTTTATCTGCAGCCTATGACTTCAAAAACAGACACCCAACACAGAATAACAAATACTCGCAAATGATTTTCAGCTATTGCTCTATGTCATCCCTTGTCTGCTGAACTCACCCGTGTCATATTCTTGTTGGGAGCTGACAACGGGCAGTCGGGGTCCGCAGGATTTAGGCAGGGACGGTCCATATAGCCATGGCCCACCTCTGCTTTGACCAGCATCTCCTCCCAGCTGTCCACCGGATACTTCAGCATCTTCAGCTCAGCAATGAATCCCATCGGATCAAAGTTGGTCCATTGCACTGGGTCTTTGCCACTGTGGGGAAAAGCAACTATTTTATTGTGGGATGTTCACACAGGACATGTTATAGCGCTAAAAACAGTCTGATGAAGCACAATGGAATTGAATTGGAAGCACGGTTATAGATGCATTAACTCTCATATACTATTGCTAACGCAAACACTGAGTACTCTTGCATTATCCAAAATTTCTTAGGATTGGTCCATTGTTGTAAAACTGATGTTGATCTGCTACAATTCAAATGTTTTTAAAAAGCGGCACTCACCAATGCTGCATGTATTTGTTAAAAAATACAGTAAAACAGTAATATTATGAAATACTATTACAATTTAAAATAATTGTTTTCTATTTTAATATGTTTTAAAATGTAATTTATTCCTGTGATGGCAAAGCTGAATTTTTAGCAACTATTACTCTAGTCTTCAGTGTAACATGATCCTTCAGAAATCATTCTAATATGCTGATTTGGTGCTCAAGACACATTTCTTACTATTATCAATGTTGAAAACAGTTGTGCTGCTTAATATTTCTGTGGAAGTTCAAAAGAACAGAATTTATTTGAAATCAAAATCTTTTGGAACACTCTAAATCTTGTTAATGTCCATTTTGATCAGTTTTTTAAGTCCTTGCAGAATAGAAGTATTAATTTCTTTCAAAAAATAAAATCTGACTGACCCTAAACTTTTGAATGGTAGTGTATGTTTAACCATGAAGGAGAAGCACTGACTGGGCCCTGCTTATGGGATGTTGGACGTGCTTAAAGTGGTTGGGCATAACTACGGGGAGTGGATGAAGGGTGACTGGATGGAATGCCGAAGGCTTAGGGATTGATGGACGCTGCACGTCACAGCGGTGGCAGCACTAATGTAGTTGGGATTGGATTTCAGCCTGCCTCCATAATAACAGCTTTGAGAAAATGGAATCAATCCGCTCATCTGATCTTTATCCCCTCTAATTATACTGCTGTGCCGGGTGATCCTGCTCAGGGCCTGGCATCTCCCCACAACTAACAGCCCAATGCAGCAGTTTCGCAAACCTCCCATACTTTGCTTGCCATTTCGTCTCAGTTGTTTTTTTCAGCAGCCTCTTTCTCTTGCTGCTTCTTCACCCGGTCTCCTGTCCCGCCCGTACGTTTGACTCTATCCTCATACGGCCTTCCTTGCACCGAGTTCACCCGCCCACTTTCCATCATCTGTCCACTTCCACTGCTCCACTGACTGACTCTCTAAGCCACCCTCTGTCAAACCCGCTCCGCCTTTCCGTCCCTGCACCATCTTTCTCTCATTTCTCCCTCTTTCTTTCATTCTTCCCTTTTTTCTGTATGTGTTTCCTTCTGTTCGCCCCTCTCTCTTTCTCTTCTGGCAGGCCTGCAGCGGTTCAGACCACATTGTATGTGCCTAACCAGGCTTGAGTCATTATTCCAAGTCCCCCAACCAGAACACAGTAAAATCCTTATTTACCATCCATGATGGAGGGAGAGAGGGAGGGCAGAAAAACTTTTGCAGACTTGGTGGTTGTCTACTGAGTGTAACTGTTGCAAGGAGCCATTAGCAGCAGAAGTGGAACAATTGTGTGAGGCTTTGAGCAGTTCAAAGTTTTTTTTAATATTCTTCATGGAAAATCAATATGCATTTGTCTAATTTGTGCAAAAATACAAATTATATAATCATTAAACTAAACCAACAGAGAAGTGCAAACACAGAACTTGATTCAATATTCAAACATCCTTCCTGCACTTTATTGACTTAATCTTACATGCATAGGGCAAGTGGTTTTTGCCATTTTCTGCTGGTTTCTGTTTAACTCGTAGGTGAGTCACATTAAACATCTTGCCTGAATATGATTTTTAAATAAATTACCCATAAAGAGGTAATTTATCAAATAAACACTGTAAAATCCTCTTTTCACCACCTCTCTTGATTGGAAGGAAAAACTTTTTCCTAAAAATTTATTTTGCTTGTTTATTGGTTTTCAACATGGCTCTATTCACAGGAAGGACATGTCAGTGAAGCGTTTAGTGTATGAAAATGGCCCTTCTGGCAAATCAACTTGATGTCAAACGCCAGATGCGACAGGATCAAACATTACAGGCTCCAAGCAAATACAGAAAGGTGTGTGCAACTTACGGGAGGTAGACCGTTCCTGAATGTAGCTTAGCACCTTCCCAGAAGCAATCTAGAGGAGTGATGATCAGACATGGGTGCAGTTTCTCTATAATCTAAAAAAAAAAAAAAACGCTATTACTGTCACATGCCCTTAGAGGTCATCCTCTGAAGTTTAAAATTGTCGATCTAAAAAGATGCTGTGACAATTCTTTCTTACCTGGTCCACAAAATTGGTTTCTGTAACAAGTTCTCCTGATTTGTAGCATAAATGTTCCAATTTCCATTGCCTGAAAACACAACAGTGGAAATTAGATGAACTATAATTTTGTGGACTACCATTAAAGCAGAAAACTTAGAAGAAATAGTGGCCAGTTACAGGACTTAAAATACACACTTTCCCAAATTTGAACCTATAATTTTGGTTGATAAAAAAGTCCAAGGACATGTTATGCATCAACTACTCAAAAAGAAACAACTCTTCAGAAGCTGGTGTGCTGTTACCTGTTGTACATGTAAACGTGCACTCTGCTGGCCTTTATGGCAGAGTCGAGGTGCTGCTTGAGCGCCTCTACGGTCAGAATGTTAGCACCTTCCTGTCGCGGCGTCTGTATCATGAGCTGAGGACTAAACATGGCCTCCTCTCCGATCTTCTGCCGCGTGTACTTGAGTTCCTGATTCACCCTGCCGCCCACTATGAAACAGAGGAGAAAAATGATGAAGAAGACTTTCAGATAATGCTCCATAACCTTTTAGTACTTTTATTTATAAGCAGATTTAAGAGGTGACAGGAAATAATATGGAGAAAAGAGGGATTAAATGCAGCATTAAACATTGCTTCAAACTCCACAGCTTAAAGGGATAGTTCACCCAAAAATTCATATTCTGTCATTAATTACCCTCATGTTGTTCCAAACTTGTAAGACCTTCGTTCATCTTCAGAACACAAATTAAGATATTTTTGATGAATTTTGATGTCCCCTCCACGTCTACCTGGCGCCATTTTGGAGAGTATCGCATACGTAAACAATGTATGCTGTTCTGTGTCAGCAGCACCGTATGTGGCTACGTTGTTTAAGTTGTTTACGCTTTGATCTTAATGTAGACAACGTATCCGCATACATACGTTGCATACGTATGTGATACTCTCCAAAATGGCGCTATAGGGTGATGCGAAGGAGACGAATTGTCGAATAAAGTCATTATCTTTGTTTTCCTTGCGCACAAAAAGTGTTCTCATAGCTTCGTAAAATTATGGTTGAACCCCTGATGTCACATGGATTATTTTAACGATGTCCTTTAAGTGACAACGATGTCCGTTTCTGAGCCTTGATCGTGTTAGGATCCTTTCTGTCTATGGGATGAGCGCTCGGAATTCATTAAAAATATCTTAATTTGTGTTCTGAAGATGAACGAAGGTCTTACAGGTTTGGTACGACATGAGGGTGAGTAATTAATGACAGAATTTTTATTTTTGGGTGAACTGTCCCTTTAATGTGTTGGGAACTAATTAAACAGTTTTGTATGGCTCTGTGAGCATTTTTGCCTTGTCCAAATGCCCCCACTTGCGGTCTTTGCACTTGACTACTAATATGACATATTTCCTGTATTTGGCCCAAGTGTTCAAGTGAGCATGAAGACCACAAGTGTGTGTCAAACTTTTCATTACCTGATGGGACACACTTATAGTGTTGTAAAAATGCAAGTGTTCAAATAGCTTTATTTTAATTTTAATTTTGAATACTTTGCAATTTAAAATAAACTTTTAATTGTCTGTTCGGTAGTCCCTATAAGATGTCATAATTTTAATTTGTGGTGCTTCTAATTAAGTGATAAAAATCAGTTGCAAATGTTGTACAAATAAATAAATATTGCACCAATAAAACATAAAAACACTGTTTTTCTACCAAATTATATGTAATATCTAATTATTATTAATATTTCACATACATTGGAAAGGTTTTCGTGACCTCTCACGAGATCTCAGCAAAAAATCTCACGATTTATTTCCACAACATGATGCATGATGGGATACACTAAGCCTTGAATACCGCTCCGGAGTGGTATTCAAGATAGTGTGGATTTAGTGTGCGTTAAGGGCACTGCGCATTGGCATTTTTAAGATCTGGGATAGTCTTGCGCACTTACT
Organism: Sinocyclocheilus grahami; assembly: GCF_001515645.1. NCBI lineage: Eukaryota > Metazoa > Chordata > Actinopteri > Cypriniformes > Cyprinidae > Sinocyclocheilus > Sinocyclocheilus grahami. Next base: position 184,769 of record NW_015505515.1, on the reverse strand, counting down.
TCCTGTCACGAATACACACTCTCAAGTGGCCAAGACCGCAAGTGTGGGTATTTGGACAAGGCATTTTTTCCCCACTTTTCCATCCAACACACCAAACGATCAAACCCTCCACAATTGAAAACATTTTTTAAAAATGCAACAAAATGGTCCTAACTTCAGAAATAAAAACAATACAATTTTTGTAATAAATTTTCCAAAAAAGTTATAATTCAGTTCAATGTTCATAATACAATTAAGCTCAATATTTAGACCTAATTTGAGGTCAAACATGACTGAATGCAAGTTCATTCAGCAAAACATTCACAAAAGTGATTCAATTCATTAAAATAATTGACTAATAAGAGTAATTTGTTTGTCAACCCAGATGACACTAGTTGTAAAATATGATTTGTTTGCATGCAAAGACATTTTCGCTGTATTATTTTGCAGTAAACTGTCTTTTTAGCTCATCGCATTCAATTTATCAAGCTACAACTCACATGTGGCGAGGAACAATGAGTGTATATTTATTTATTCACTCATTTATTCACTTGTTAACATAAACAAGCAGTAAGCATGATAAAATGTCACTCATAATTCTTCAGTGACAAACAGTCATAACTTTCACTGCCGTCACACAGGGTCAAGCACAGTCTCATGATAATCAATCATATCCTCCAGCCTTGATGAAAGGAAACGCTAACACATGTACAGGCTCCCATATGTCCTGTTAACTTGACTTCAAAATGCCTTTCAGTACACCCTTTAACACCTGCAGTCTTCTTCCCTGCCTTCAAATTCAGGCCTATGAGTTATGAGTGTGCGCGCAAGTGCGTCTGCAAGCGCACACGTGTGTGTATGTGCTCGGCTGCTTTATTGCACTCGGGCAGTGGCGTCGTTGTGTGGCACACACAGCTACAAAAGCAGCCTTTCAAAGCGTCCTGCTGAACACCGTCCAAGCCTGACTCTCAAAGCTGTCGATTCTTCATGCGCTCTCTACCTGACCTCCGAGAATAGAAGACTTCTCCATTTCCAGGATCAAGCACCCTAGAGAAGCGGGCAACACTGTTCACAAGGACTTCACAGTTATTCTGAACCAGGTAATTGTACAGTCACAGACAGGTAATCTGTCAATTCCTCGTAACGTAATCAAGCAAATCATCTACTGGTGTGATGTGTTTTGGACGGCAGGTTGCGTGATTCTGAAGCTCCTCTGAGATGTCGAAGCAGGGAGGAGGGTTCATTCATGGTCAACTATCACACTTTGAAGCACTGAAGGTAAACGCAACCATATTTCACTAAACTATTCTACCAGAGAAGATATTCTGAAGGAATATACACAAAATTGAAAGCTTTATTTGTGATTTACAAGGGACAATCCTGTTTTTTAACACTTTACATGAGTTGTTCGCAATTGGTAGCAGCAAAAAAATAAATAAATTACCTTCAAATGTGCCATTAAAATAGACATGGTATCTAGTTAGATGTTAACACTTGAACTACATTTAACATTTGACAGTAGTTCAACAGACCATACAAGACACTAATTTGTGATCATTTTATTCTATTGTTGCTGGCACTATTTTTTTCCTGGCTGAGGCTAGTGGTCGACCGATATTTTTTTGACACCCGATGCCGATATCTTGGAAAGCGGAGTGGCCGATGGCCGATGGCCGATATAATTGTATTTATTTTAATTAATATTTAAGAAATTTGAAATCATTTGAAAATGGATTAAAAAATTAATTTGTAAACTAAACATACTTATACTTTAGATGGCAAAGTATTTTCCACAAATAAATAAATATTTAATAAAAATATAATTAAAAAGGAAGTAAACTGTAACCAACAAAGCACTCAGTATTCTGGGAAGTTTATGTGCATTGGGAATCATATTTTTTCAAATGAAGTCAAGGTAACACTCATTTTACATACAGCACACAGTGAAAATGACATGAATATGACAGTGGGCAACTGCATAAAGCGCAGCATAATTTGAAATCACGAATTTAATGTTTAAAGCATTAAATTTGCACAGACCGAAAGTCACGCAGAGAACACGCGATCATGCAGGTCACATGCACACTTCACAAGATCTCAACTGATCAACTGGATTCGACTAAGTTTGCAAGGTTGGTGAAATTACATTTTCATTAGCCATTCAAAGATTTGTTTAAATGATGGCAAACGAGAAAAAGAATTATAATGTTTGCCTTTCTATTACTAATAATATAAAAGCAATCGTTATAATACTTTTTGTATACATTTTAATTCCTTTGTTTAACAGTTCTATCAGATTATTAGACAGACTTCTATCTGTATTAGACAGAACTGTTAACGACGATGGCGGACAAGAGGGAGAATGTGAGCGCTGCGTGCTCAGGCGCTGCCGCTCTCAGCGCCGTCAAAATAAAAGGCCAGAAAGCGTATCACAAAGGTTAAAGGGATAGTTTACCCAAAAATTAAAGATTAAGATGTAAATATCAGGTAAAATTAAGATGTTTAAGATGAAATCTTACGTGTGTCAAAGACTGACACGGAAGAGAAGAAATTGTTGAGTAGTCTGATGTCACATGGATTATGTTAATGGTGGTATTTGTTGCTGTCTATGCAAGGTCAGAAAGCTCTCGGATTTTATCAAAAATATCTTAATTTGTGTTCCGAAGATGAACGAAGGTCTTACAGATTTGGAATGACATGAGGGTGAGTAATTAATAACATAATTTTCATTTTTGGGTAAACTATCCCTTTAACCTTTGTGATACGCTTTCTGGCCTTTTATTTTGACGGCGCTGAGAGCGGCAGCGCCTGAGCACACAGCGCTCACATTCTCCCTCTTGTCTTGTCTCCCTCTTGTTATTTTTGGGTTAACTATCCCTTTAAACATTATGGCACTCACATGAGCCCCCTTCAACTGTAATTAATTTAGGGGTCTGAGACCTACATGCAAAACAAACTGTAACAAGAGATATTTAGAAAATATTCTTCTGTAGAACCCAAGGAAAATGGATTGTGTGACCTTGAACTAAAAGGCAGCAACTTTAAGAGTGCTCTCTCTACTTTTGTAGCACATTTACAGTGACATGAACAAAGAAAAATGAAGTCAGAATCATATGTTAGCGATTTCCAAAGTTTTTCTAAGTTCTTACACTTACAGGTTTCAAACCCCAAGTCCTCTCCCACCTAGTTGTGTGTGGCAACAAGACTTGTTTTTTCCACACTGAACGTGTGAGAATGGTCTCAATTTCACGCAGTATAAACAAGCATAAAACAACAAAAAATAAAACAAATTCGCATCAATTCATCTTTTTTGACTGTTTTTTTCCCCTCAAAACCACTAAAACTTCAAAAATACAGAAACATCTATCATGCTTGGTAACTAAAGCAAGAAAATGTCTTTTTCTCATTAACCTACTCCAGCTCTGGGGGGAAGGGCTGTGTAAAACAATCTGTAACAACTTATAAGCTATAACCCAATTTAACAATGGTTTTCAATTCACGAGACAGACATACGTTGAATATTTTCAAACCGTTGTAATTGTATTAAAGTTGAAACCATGCTTTTTTTCTCAGGGCAGACCACCCAGCCTGTGAAAAAGGCTGAGAAGGAGGGAAACGTCTAGAAGCATTATGAAAAACCAAAAGATTTCTTTTTACTTGGGCCCAAACGTACATCTGATCTTGTTTTGAGGCATGTTTATAATATCCCTCATTAATTGCAGCTTCAAGCAAGCCTGAGCTTTACTTTAACATGATTATTGGGACCAGGTTGATTACGTCCCAAACAAGCTTAGCATGTTCCTGATTTTGAGGCCCTTGGAACACCAACATGTTTTGGGGATGAAACAACCTCAGATGTCAGCTTTTCAATCAGAAAAGTCTCCACTAGGGATGTTCATTTTGGTTATTTTTCCTAACCGACAACCGACGCTCGTTAACCGATTGTTAACCGTTAACCGACAAGATTATTTTAAATTAGAATTGAATTAAATGAGAAAGGATTAGTGTCTGTGACCTGTTAAAAAATACTAACATTTGTTTACCGGGGATACATTTTACATGCACAAAAAGCAGCAAACAACAGAACATGAGGATTCATTCCCATGGTCATATCATATCACATCACGCACCTGAAGCGCTTCTGTCAGCGGAGAAAAACATAATAAAGCTAGGCTATATATATATACCGTATTGGCCTGAATATAAGACAACCCTGATTATAAGACGACCCCCCTTTTTCCAGATGTACCTTTTGGAAAAAGGCTTTTTAAAAACCAAATCTTGTTTTTTCTCAGTAAAACACATTTTGTCTTCAATTATTTTCTATTTTAATTTTTGTTTTGACAGTATGGTAAAAACTGGTCAAATGTGCCAGCAATCACATTTAAAAAATATAATTTTTTTGATATACCTTTAAAAAAAAAAGCACAAAGATTTGCTTTTATTGTGAATGTACACAAATAAAGGCAAACCTTCTACAATTTCGATTATCTTTAGGACTAAGGAGGAGTTGCTTCCACTGTTAGAAGGAAAAAACTGAAGTGATTGCGCTAGCGCCGCATGCGCACACACAATTAAGCATTGCTACCTTGACAATGCAGCCTGTTCATTATCATAATAAAATACAGTCAGTCAAACATATGGAAAAAAAACTATGTAGTTAAAAAATATGTAGTAAAATCTGTGCCATTAAGTGTTATCACCGTACCGCTGTGATGTTATGCAAAACATTTAGTTTTACGTGGATATTGGAACGCGAGTGAAGCCTAGGCTACATAATAAATAATAATTTGCCATTCAAATACATAGTTTGTATTTGTAAGTAATTCTTACGGTCAGTTAACCGGTTAAACAGTTAAAATTATCATCCCTAGTCTCCACTCTGGATTAACATGAACTAGGTCACCTTTACATCATGAATGGCTCCTCTGATGAATGTCAAGACCTACAGAGGCAACAGGAAGGAATTATAACAATGAACGTCACTCACTTCACAGAGAAAGACTTCAATATTTTTGGAAACGTCATATTACGACCTGAACCCTGGAGAATTCAACACCTCTCCAGAGACACACAGGTTCTGGGGTCACAAATGGCCTTGCCTCAGGTGTGAAATTAACACCAAAAAAAAATGTGTGCAAGAGAAAGAATGACAGAGAACAAGAGGTGAATTCAGTCAAACATGACTGCAGGTATGTTAAAGCTCTTTGAAAAACCAGCACAAATGTCTAATCCTGGAGATCAAATCTTGAGAAAAAGCCCATGAACCATCAAAAAGCACAGGTGTAGAAATTCCAATTGCAGAGAGATGGAAATGGTGTGAAATACAATCTTCTAGAGCACAATCTTGTAGGGCTGAACGATTAATTGCATTTGCGATATCGCAATTTGAAAAAACAAGATTTTTCAATCGCAGAGGCTGCGATTACACTCGGTCATGTGACACGCGAGAGTAAAGAGGTGTGTTCGACATGAAGATCGATCGGTATGACATCAAAGTACGGCGAGAGAAAGCATAAGGAGACGTCCGCTCTCTTATAGCTCTCGCAGTACTTTGATGACACACACCGATCGGTCTAAGTCGAACACATCTAAGCAGTCTTCAGAGGAAGCATCAAGTTGGCACGTTACAGTGTTGCCATGTCCGCAGTTTGGGGAACCCCTCCAAAAGAAATTGTATTTTACCCCTGGAATGTTTACCGGTGGACCCCCCTCGAAACGCAATTGGGCTAGTTTTGAGTAGCAATTGGGCAGGTTTTGTTGTGAAAACCTGGCAACCCTGGCACGCTACACGCGGAAATGTTTGAAAGCGTATATAATGAACGTACTTCAAAACGGCACATTGAAATTACTCAAGCAGTAACAGTGTTACGTGCATTTCATTACTGAAGACTTCGACCTTAACATAATATATACAGTGGGTACGGAAAGTATTCAGACCCCCTTACATTTTTCACTCTTTGTTATATTGCAGCCATTTGCTAAAATCATTTAAGTTCATTTTTTTTCCTCATTAATGTACACACAGCACCCCATATTGACAGAAAAACAGTGCAGTCCACATGTTTACATATGTTTATTACAGTGACTTTGAATTACCACACTACTTTAAAGCAACAGATTTGTTTTTATATTTCTACTTTAGTTTATATGATTTGTTATTAATGTTAATGTACACCAGGCTTATTTGTCAGTGCTTTATGTTGTGATAATTATTACATGCTTACAAGGTTGGAAGTTCAACAAATCAGTCAATATACTGTGATTGTAGTTAAAATAAAAATGTCATTCATATCAATTCATGCATCACCTAATTTCATCATAACATATAGGCTGGCCTACAGAAAAGAACGTTTATGTTTAATCTATCTAATATTGTGCTGGTCATACTATACAATGATTTATAGCGTGTCTTTGTTGAATAATACAGAACATAAAGAGCTTTAAAAAATAATTCCATATTAAATCGCAATCGCAATATTGGTAAAAAAAATCGCAATTACATTATTTTCCAAAATCGTTCAGCTCTACAAACTTTAACCATATGCGTTAATCAATTAAAAAACATTAGGATAAGGACTTGAGAAGGAGTTCTTAATAACATAATATTCTTTTTAATGAACCAGTCTAAAAGACTCATGAAACAGTTCTTGAATAGCAAGTCCTGTCTAACGCAATGTGACAGAATGCTTGACAATGTACAGTATACATTGTTCAAAATAAATTCAAAATAAATATTTGTTAATAAGGGCACTTTTCACAAAAAAATTATTATATATATATATATAGATATATATATAGAATAAATGAATTAAATTAAATTAATCTGAAACAAATAATAATCTTCTTAAAACTCTGTCCTTAAAAAACATAATAATAATAATAATAATAATAAAGTAGGTTATTATAAAAAGTAATCATTTTTAACAGAATTTATAATTACAATAATTTAAAAGTATTAATATTACAACATTATGAATTTAAATTATGAATAATAACAAAAACAACAATAATAAGCTGTTTCAGGATATGATCTCTATGAACATAAGAATTAACTTAAATTCATCACAGCACAACAAAAGGCAACACAGCTAAATAATAGAAAGTTGGTGCAGTAGCTAAGACACCTATAAACAAATCACAAAAAATCAACCGATAATCTTTTTCGTTAACTAATATGTTGCTACTTTAGACAGCAAAAACATTTACATTGGTTTAAATGTAAAACCAAAATTTTCCATATTTGTCTAAAACCCACAGGTGTGTAAGGGGTGCGGAGCAGCATGGCAGCCAGTGAATCTGGTGTGCATGTCAGTGTGTGTTGGTGCCTCCACTGGGCCCATTCAGTTTGTTGCATAACATTAACCCTTGAACCTCCCTTTCACGAACAGGGAGAGCAGCTATTGGAAGGACTTTCCCAATGCCTTGAGTTTTCAAGCGGCGCATTACTATTCTCACCATTCAGCTGCAGAGTGGCTTTTGAGTGGCCATTTCAGAGGGGTGCGAGGGGTTTGGTACAAAAGAAACACCCCACCCACTCCTCCACCACCGCCAAAACCACTGCATACAACCCCTTCAAGATCATGACATAACTCCACACTACCGCAAGCTCCCCTACCGCCCACCACTTCATCCCGCCGACTACGCCAATCACGCGGCTGGAGGGCCGGGAGGAACGGTTGCTGGGGTCGCACCGTGATGGGATGGTGTAGCTTATGGCGGCTTTTTTTGGTGGGGGGTTGGAGGAAGGGGTTGTGTGTGGCAATGCCGGCACAGGGAGGCACTTTTTATGACTGTGTTGCGGGCAGGATTAGCTGGATTAGACTCCAACTCAGAGAGACCCCCTGTGGTCGCACGGAAGTTTCTGCACAGGGTCATAGCGGCATGAACTCTCTCCCTTGCACAACCCGCTCAACTCCAAGAACAAACCGCAGCACACTGCAACCAGCCCAGTCAATGGCAGACGGCTTCGACATACCACCAACTGGCACTCTCGCATCTAAACCAATGAGTTTCATTCGTACTAAGAAAATCGGGGGGGTTCCGGGGAAAATAAGTTACTGTTTCTAAACACTAATTTTAATAGCGATACAAATAGGTAGCATATCCGTAAATAGTTGTAATGGGTCCATACGTTAACTTCACCATACTTCACTTTTCCGCCTTTCGCAGAGAAGATACGAATGGTGGGAAAGAGGGAACGTAAAAGTGAGAGAAAAATAAAAAGTGAGGGAAAGAGAGTCCCTGACCCGCAGCTGTAGCACAATGCCCCCGAGCAGCCTGTTCGACCCCTGACACAAATTTTACATCGCAGCTGCCATTTACTCCACACAGCATTACCATATGTATGGCCAGCTCTCCTCTAATTATGCTAATCACCTGTCCAGATCTGCACCACGAAAAATGGATGTATTTAGCAGTCCGCTGCCTACAAATACAGCTTACTGCAATCCAGAGATGTACATTCAGAGGGGCCTGAATGGGTAGATTTTTCCACGTTGCTGGCTTCATTCAAGTCCCTTCCCCTTAAGAAAAAACTATTCAAATGAACTGGATCGCACTGCAACAAAAAGCATGGGCAAAAGTGTGTGTGTGGGTTGGTGCACGCTCAAGTTTGGGGGGTGGTACTATGTGTGCACCTACCAAAACATTCGGTGAGTTTCGGCAAAATAAGATATCACTGGGACATTTCCAGTTAGCCAGGGTTTTTAAATAAATGTATCACTTATTATTACATGGCTTTCTAGAATAGAGCTTTCTGATTGGCTGATTACAGGAGTTTGTGGAATAACCACCGCTAATCTAAATTAGCTAATACTTTAATTAAAAACTGCAACAGATGCACTAATCATTTCCATGATGGTCTTATATTTATGTGCTAAAAATAAAAAAAATAAAAAAAATAAAAAAATCCTTTTTGGTTGCCAATAAAACGCATTAGCGAAAAATTCTTGCAGCTTACATCAAGCATGTTTTAAAGTTTCCCTTTTCACCACAAGTTTACAAATCCATTCCCAAAGAACTAAATGGAAACTGGTCTAGGTGTGGGCCGAAGTATAACTTTGTAGCATCCTGGCCCATACGTAAGAAGCATTAACCGAAACAGCAGATTGCAGAAAAACGGCCGTTCTAGCCAAAACACAAATAACACTTCAGCTACTACGCTCCCCTCCCCCTCTCGCTCTCTTTCGCTGAACTCCTCCGCCCCTCGGCCACAGAGAGAGGGAGGGTGGAGAGGGGGAGGGCCGGACCACCCGGCATCCATGGCAGGACTCTGTGTTTACATTGCTGCGCTTCACTCTGTAATACATCTGGCATCCCAGGGCTGGACTCCCAAGTGAAGGTGGGTGGAGGAGGGGGGTGTCAGTGAGAGGAGCGCGGAACGGGGCTGAAGTGCAGCAAAACCTTTCGGAAGAAAAGAGAGGGGAAGGGGAGTCGGAGAAAGTGAGTGAGAGAGAGAGAGACAGAGAGAGAGAGAGCGTGCAAGTCTTTTCTGTCATTTCAGTGTCTCTGTTTTTTGAATAACACAGAGTGGAGGTATGCAGAATATAAACACAGGAATTGGAGGGCTGTCAGGATGCCGGTTGTGGATGGGAGTTGCTCCATTTGTATCTGTCTTCCCCACACTTGCGTCAGTTTTAAAACTGTCCAGGTTGCCGCTGAAGAAATCATGATTTATAGAAAGTGTAATATATGATAATCAGATGTATGTTTGAAAAATTCTAAGTATTAAACAAACTGCGAGCAGCCTGTTCGACCCCTGACACAAATTTTACATCGCAGCTGCCATTTACTCCACACAGCATTACCATATGTATGGCCAGCTCTCCTCTAATTATGCTAATCACCTGTCCAGATCTGCACCACGAAAAATGGATGTATTTAGCAGTCCGCTGCCTACAAATACAGCTTACTGCAATCCAGAGATGTACATTCAGAGGGGCCTGAATGGGTAGATTTTTCCACGTTGCTGGCTTCATTCAAGTCCCTTCCCCTTAAGAAAAAACTATTCAAATGAACTGGATCGCACTGCAACAAAAAGCATGGGCAAAAGTGTGTGTGTGGGTTGGTGCACGCTCAAGTTTGGGGGGTGGTACTATGTGTGCACCTACCAAAACATTCGGTGAGTTTCGGCAAAATAAGATATCACTGGGACATTTCCAGTTAGCCAGGGTTTTTAAATAAATGTATCACTTATTATTACATGGCTTTCTAGAATAGAGCTTTCTGATTGGCTGATTACAGGAGTTTGTGGAATAACCACCGCTAATCTAAATTAGCTAATACTTTAATTAAAAACTGCAACAGATGCACTAATCATTTCCATGATGGTCTTATATTTATGTGCTAAAAATAAAAAAAATAAAAAAATCCTTTTTGGTTGCCAATAAAACGCATTAGCGAAAAATTCTTGCAGCTTACATCAAGCATGTTTTAAAGTTTCCCTTTTCACCACAAGTTTACAAATCAATTCCCAAAGAACTAAATGGAAACTGGTCTAGGTGTGGGCCGAAGTATAACTTTGTAGCATCCTGGCCCATACGTAAGAAGCATTAACCGAAACAGCAGATTGCAGAAAAACGGCCGTTCTAGCCAAAACACAAATAACACTTCAGCTACTACGCTCCCCTCCCCCTCTCGCTCTCTTTCGCTGAACTCCTCCGCCCCTCGGCCACAGAGAGAGGGAGGGTGGAGAGGGGGAGGGCCGGACCACCCGGCATCCATGGCAGGACTCTGTGTTTACATTGCTGCGCTTCACTCTGTAATACATCTGGCATCCCAGGGCTGGACTCCCAAGTGAAGGTGGGTGGAGGAGGGGGGTGTCAGTGAGAGGAGCGCGGAACGGGGCTGAAGTGCAGCAAAACCTTTCGGAAGAAAAGAGAGGGGAAGGGGAGTCGGAGAAAGTGAGTGAGAGAGAGAGAGACAGAGAGAGAGAGAGCGTGCAAGTCTTTTCTGTCATTTCAGTGTCTCTGTTTTTTGAATAACACGGAGTGGAGGTATGCAGAATATAAACACAGGAATTGGAGGGCTGTCAGGATGCCGGTTGTGGATGGGAGTTGCTCCATTTGTATCTGTCTTCCCCACACTTGCGTCAGTTTTAAAACTGTCCAGGTTGCCGCTGAAGAAATCATGATTTATAGAAAGTGTAATATATGATAATCAGATGTATGTTTGAAAAATTCTAAGTATTAAACAAACTGCATGTACCTCGTACAACAGCGTTTGTGCAATAGACATGAATGGCACCTCAAATAGTGTGGATTGTTTAGAAGAAGTGCACTTTTGTGTTTCTAAGTGATCAGACTCACAAATTCCACTTGGTGAAAAAAGCTCAAAAGTCCCATAGTTACATTTGAGAACGCACTTGAGTAGGGATGTTCCTTTTAACCGTTTAACCGATTAACCAACCGTAAGAATTTTGACCGATTAATACAATCAGTTAAACGGTTTAAAAAGTAATTTAATTATTTCTTTTTTCAGTAATTTATCAAAATATTAAAAAAGGTTTGCTGCATGGTTCAAATACGCTATGCGTATAAAAAAATAGTTTTTTAGGGGGAAAAAACATAAGTTGCGTATAAGTCACATTTTATTGTTTCATTCAGAAATAGGCCTAATGCCAACTCGAAATGTTTACAAACATTATAATAAACACTGTAAACATAGCTAAGCTATTTTAGTTCCCCTCACTCCACAACAAATCCTTTCAATTAACAGTATTTAGAAAAGAACAAGAATTAAAATATAAAAAGCTATAGCAATATAAACGACAAGCCAAAACTAATTCATTTAGGCTAAAACTAAACTGAAACCAACGTTGGGTCTCTCATTCCACACAAAATCAAATGTTTTCGTATTCGCGATGTATTTGAATGGCATTTATTATGTAGCCTAGGCTTCACTCGCGTTCCAATATCCACGTAAAACAAAATGTTTTGCATAACATCACAGCGGTACGGTGATAACACTTAACGGCACAGATTTTACTACATATTTTTTACTACATATTTTTTTTCCATATGTTTGACTGACTGTATTTTATTATGATAATGAACAGGCTGCATTGTCAAGGTAGCAATGCTTAACTGTGTGTGCGCATGCGGCGCTAGCGCAATCACTTCAGTTTTTTCCTTCTAACAGTGGAAGCAACTCCTCCTTAGTCCTAAAGATAATCGAAATTGTAAAAGGTTTGCCTTTATTTGTGTACATTCACGATAAAAACAAATCTTTGTGCTTTTGTAAAATAGGCCTAAATAAAAATAGGATGGCGCTTTCTGTCGTCTTGTCTCCTTTCGTGCAACACAAAAATTAACCGAAACTCTGCATTCTAGGCTACTTGTTGAACAGTTTTTTATTTTCATTTTCTTAATTTATTATATATATATATATATATATATAGCCTAGCTTTATTATGTTTTTCTCGGCTGGTAGAAGAGCTTCAGGTGCGTGATGTGATATGATATGACCATGGGAATGAATCCTCATGTTCTGTTGTTTGCTGCTTTTTGCACATGTAAAATTAATCCCCGGAAAACAAATGTTAGTATTTTTTAACGAGTCACAGACACTTATTCTTTTTAATTTAATTCAATTCTAATTTAAAATAATCTTGATGGTTAACGGTTAACAATCGGTTAACGAGCGTCGGTTAGGAAAAATAACCAAAATGAACATCCCTACACTTGAGCCATATAGGAACCAGAATTTCACAGTATCCACTTAGCAACCACCCAGAACACCCTAGCAGCCACATATTCAACAACACCACCCTAGCATTGTGGCAGTGAGTTTTGTACAATCAACTGCCAAAATACTACCATCAAATCTTTATTGGGGAACTGTGACATTAAACATCTTTAAACTGTCATCTTATGTGCTAACAAAATGAATAGGTCCCTCAATTTGCATAGACTGTTTAAAATACACGGTACTTTTACTTTTCTAAGCAATCAGACATACAAATTTCACCTGGTGGAGAAAACAGGCAAAAATCCCATAGAGCTCCATTTGAGAACGGGACCTTGTTCGGACCTCGATTTCGATGGGACTAGAACGTCGCTGTATCCACTTAGCAACCATAATTATTTTTTACAATACAAAAATATATTTGGCACACAAAACGAGATGACAGAAAGAGAGACAGTCTCATTCACTATTTAATAAAATGCATAAAAATGTAACTGACTGATATATCATTCTGCCTTAAATCTCCTTATGCAAGCCATATGGATATGGAACAAAATGAAGGTAAGTGATCAGACGTTTTATTTTTGGAAATACTATTTTATTCACAACTGAATGAAAACAGTCCTGAGCCAGATCAAGCATTAATCCATGCAAATCAAACTATCATGTTAATGTAGTATTTTATTTGTATTTTGTATATTAACTACTGTAACTCCACATTGGAGAAAATCACCACTGCTTACTTTAAAGCAATCTATTGCATAAAGTGTTATATATATATATATATATGCTATATAAAGTATTATTAATGTGTTGTGACGTGACTAAAGTGCTGATTGCAGAGCTGGTGCAAACATATCACTATGATCAGATGCTTTCTTAACTGCTATTTTTTCACCGCTGTCATGTTTGTCATGCTAACAGTAAACTGCTGTTTGCATATATCAAACTTATTTTTACCCCTAAGCGAAGAATGAAAAATAACTTTGCAGTGAGTATATCAGGGCTTTTACACATGACATTTTTTTGTCTATAGTTTTGTAAAACTTTCCTACACTCTACTGATTTGGCTTTGTTTGCACTCCGACCAATTCTCATAAGTGCCATGTTTTCTTCTATTGAATTGCATCCGGGAGAGCTGAATTACAGTTTTGCACTACAGCGCCACACTGGTCAAACCACATTATTACAGGCACTTAAATTAAGTCATATTAGATCAACTGACTATTCGACAACAAAAATATTTGTCTAGGCTGCATTTTTTTTCTTGTCGATAATGTAAGTTACAAGTTTGTGAAAGGACTTCCAGTGCCAGGTAAACGTAAAGCAGATTATGAATATACTTAAGATACACAAATACCAAAACAACGTGTCTACCCCAGACACGAGCGGCACGATGTGACAAAAGCAAATAGAATCCAGTGATGCTCTCTGCTGTGGATGCGGCGCAACACGTTGCGATAAATCCATGACAGTAAACTGATGCCGCGTTCTATTTCTGACGAACTCCAGCGCTCTGACACAAAGGACCAATTCAAATATTCATAAGAGAATCATGAAAAAATAGTTTACTCAAAAATATTAAGCAGCACAAATGTTTACAACATTGATAATGATCAGAAATGGTTACTGAGCAGCAAATCAGCATATTAGAATGATTTCTGAAGGATCATGTGACACTGAAGACTGGAGTAATGATGCTGAAAATTCAGCTTTGATCACAGGAATACAGTAGCCTATATGTTAAAACATTCAAATAGATCATTTAAATTGACAATATTTCACAATATTACAGTGTTTACTGTATTTTTAATAAATAAATGTAGCCTTGGTGAGCATAAGAGACTTTCCAAAAAAAATAAAAAATAAAAAAATAATTAAAAAAAAGAGGGGGTGGGGGGGTCCTTGAAAATATTTTTCTCTACAAAATGGGGGCCCGGCAGAAAAAGTTTGGGAACCACTGGCCTACTCAAACACACAATTTTTAATTAAATTTAATTCATACAGGCCTACCTCATGTTGCATGTTTGCACTTTTTGAGAAAAACAATGACACAATAAAAAAAGACTTTTCAGGTCTATGTCCAATCCCTCACTTTTTCTAGTTATATAAGGTGACAGTGGACAGTGTAAAATATCGTGATATGAATTTTTGCTCATATCGCCCACCACTACTGAGAATCCCCAACAACACTCCAGCATTGTGGCAGCGAGTTTTCCACAAAATGTAGAAATCTAGTCCATCTAAATGTAATCTATATTAGCTATCACAGTTGCTTTTTAACTGTTATCATAATTATTAATTCTATCGCTATCTCTACAATGTTTTTACATGAAGTACTAAGGTTTTAGGGCAGGCACACAGACCCCAGTTCTCCAATCTTAGAAAGAAGAAATCTAGTTCAAACTTCAAACCCCTTAAAGCCCTCAGGGCTGCACATATATCCCTTACAGTTCAGCCATGTGTGTCCAAGCCTTCCTGAGCACATCCAAACGGAGAATTCCACTAGATCCCCATCTCTTCACCACAATGCGGGGAGGCCACATTCTTCAGCCACTTCCTTCATATTAAAAGAGGACTTCTTCCCAACATGAACTGCAGGTTATACACTCCTCCACACCGCTAACTCTTAACCGTCCTCATGTTTCACTAGGAAACCAGGGGAGGTTTGTCAATATGTCCACACCTGTTGAATGCAAAGGCATTTTCATCCTACAATTCACGTCAAATGAAAGAACTTAAAGAGTAAACACCTGAAGAGAGAAAATTGAATGGCTCTACTCATAAAACACAGTGAAAAACATCAAATCTGCACTAAAAAGACAAACAAGTGATTAAAATAACCCAAGTTACACATCTTCCAGATTAACTGCACATTTATCACCAATCTAATAAATTCACACTGCCCCCTGCTGGGGCACAAAAATATATCTTGCTGGTTAAATGACTCATTTATTACCTTTAAATCGATCAACTCCTCTTCCACAGGAGGGCTAGCGTAGTAGTAAACCTTCTCTCATCATCATTGGCATTAGCTGGAACCCCTCACTCTGCACCCAGGTCATGTAGCCAGTATCAGATTAGCTTTTAAATAGTGGAGTCTCCACTCGATGACGTCAGGTCCTAAGGGACGAAGTCTTGTGGCCCAGAGGCTCATGCTACCCCCCACACAAGAGAATGGGACAACCCAAACCCTGATATCTCAATGATTTCACTGCAAAAGCGGTCCCTCTCAAAAGCGGTCAGGAGGGGAAGGCGAATGTTTATGTGAAACTGTTTTAATTAAATTCAGGCGGTGCTGGTATTTTCTTTAAAAACTTGGGAGCCTGTGATTTTGAAAACAAAAAAGATGGCTACTCGTTTAATCTACAATAAAAAAGGTCATCTACAATAACAGCAAAGTCGAAGCCATTATTTTGATTTTTTTTAAATAATCAAATAAAATACATTTATGTTTTTTGATATTTAAATATATACATTTAATCTATATTTATTTATAAAATAAGTATATAGAAATATTTGTATTAAAAAGCACAGACGAGCCGTTTCTGGGGCAGATGCAACACAACACTTTTGACTTGTCTATTTTCTTCTCTGTCTCTTTTTGTCTATTTATTACTTTTGTTTATCTTTTTTCTTGTCTGTTTCTTTGCTTTTTGTTGGTTTTTCTTGATTGTTTCTCCTTCATTCATTCATTGTTTCTCTTTCTTTCTTTCATTCTTTCTTCCTTTTTCGTATTGTTTTAAATTTTTCTTTCTTTCTTTCTGTCTTTCTTGATTGTTTCTTTTTTTTCTTTTCTTGTTCGTTTCTTTGCTTTTTGTTTATTTTTTCTTTCTTGTTCGTTTCTTAAATTTTTGTGATTATTTCTTTTGTTTAGTTTTTTCTTGTATTTTTTTCAGTTTAATTTGGCTGTTTTGCTTTTTTATGCTTTCTTTTCTTGCTCTCTCTCTTTGCACAACACACATTCAGAAGATTCTTTGTTTTTGCAAGAACTTATACCAACAAATAGCCTTTAAAATCATGTATTTTCTTTAAAAACTTGGGAGCCTGTGATTTTGAAAACAAAAAAGATGGCTACTCGTTTAATCTACAATAAAAAAGGTCATCTACAATAACAGCAAAGTCGAAGCCATTATTTAGATTTTTTTTAAATAATCAAATAAAATACATTTATGTTTTTTGATATTTAAATATATACATTTAATCTATATTTATTTATAAAATAAGTATATAGAAATATTTGTATTACTCTTTCTGCACAAACCTGAAGAAGTTTGCTAGAGGTCCACAAATCTCCACAACTCCAAACATTAGCCTACAAAACATCAAAGCTACATTCATATCAGATCAGCGAGAGGATTCAGCCAGTGTCTGGAAAGCTATGACAACATTATCTACATCAATCATGTAATGCTGAAAATCTGTAGAGCAACCAAACAAATTATAATGGTTGGAGCGTAACAGCCCTCAATGGCAAGTGATGAAAGCCAACATGAGATCACACTGAATCCCATTCAAGCTGAACTTAAGGGAGAGTAAGAGACAAGAGCTTCAACGAAGGGTCATTTGGAGGTCGCTAGCAAAAGACTGTTCCAAACGAAACATAAACATGCATCCTAATGGACGCTGGGCCGACATCTCCCAGCACAGAACCTGGCCAACCAGAACTAATCTATCCCTCAGCTGTGGAGTTTAATCTAAACAAACAGATCTCAATGTTACTGCATCTGGAAGCTGTCATGTGCTTCGACATGGGAACAACTGAGGTGTGAGTGAGTGTGTGTCCAGCAACCGACTGTCATACTTCATCTGCAAACCTCCTGCACTTCTTGGAAAGGAAATGTGGAAGTGAGCAACAGAGATAAAACTGCAGAGAGGATAAAGCTCTGGGTAAGCGATGTGTTTGTGATAAGGTTCACACAAAAATGACTATACTGTTATACTGAGAATATTACTAAAGATGTGACACTCCATGAAATATTCAGCATTAATGCAAAGGTTTCTCTCTCAAGGGCAGACTGAGGTTTAAGCATCTAGGCTGCTACTGCACAAGGGTTCCAAAATGAGACTCATGTAGGGTTGACCAAAAAAAAAACTCAGAGACCCTGCACCTGCTCCATTACCATAGTAGCCTTGAGCAATCACTTAAGCTGCTCTAGGGGGACTGGAACTACAGCTAGTGTAATTTAAGTTGCATTGGATGAAAAAGTGTCTGCTCAAGGGCAAATTAGTAAAGTAAAAAAAAGAAAAGGAAAAAAAAGAGGCCAGTGAGATCATAAAGCCAATAAAACGATTTCCTTCTTTAGTTCTGAATAGATCTGTTAAAAAAGGCAGAAACGCAACTTTTTAAAAAACTCAATTTAATTCCTTAGATGGGCAGGAACATAAAAATACCTCAAATACTTTACCAGAGTAGTATATCAATATACCTAAATATCCTATAATATACACACTATGTGAATATACTTTTCTAAATTCAATATTTTTCTCAAACATTAGGCCCACTCACTCAGCCCAGTCTCACAAATGCCTATATACCTCAGACACAAAATTAAATAAAGCCAACTACAAGGAGTAAATGTGAAGTCATGAATATTTCTTTGCTATTTTTAGTTATAATTTAAAGTTAAGACGTGTCAAAAGAACAACAGACATTTTATTTATGTGCCTAATCAAGGACATTTTCTCCAAGGGACGCAATGCCTCCTTAAAAAAACTGATTAGACAATAACTTAGCAGTTATGTAACAGTATAAAAACAATATCAATTAGTGTAAAAATCGCTCATTTCTATAAGGTAATATTGTTTCATGGGGGCTAACTGAAAAATACTGGGAAAAGTCACATGACATGACGTATCTTATTATGATAGGTCAATTACTGTTGACAATCGGTCAATTATAACAACATTATCATTACAACAGCCACCTATCGTGCTCGAAAAAGGTTGGCAAATAGCACTGAATTGGTCAAAATGGTGTGAATTCATAAACCTTACAGAATAATCTGCTCACCCACTCAAACATCACTACTTTCGACTTGAAACGGTGATCTACACCCAAATGAGACTTTATAGAAATACACAAATATTACAGTACTAGTTGCCCGATTATAGTGTAAAGGTAAACAGTGTTTCATGTTTACACAGTTTTTGGTTTAAAGGCACATCATGTAGAAATATAACATGAAAAAAGGAAGGGTGACTGTCTCCTGATTTCATAAATCTACCACACACCACTGACTTTAATATCTGCCCTGGATAAACATAACATGGCATGTATTTACAGTCCAAAACGCACTAAAAGCCAGCTCATCCAATTATAATAACTTAATATAAAAAGAATGACTGCAAAACCATCTAAAAGGAAAGCTCTCATATCATCCATGGTCCTATCAAAGGTTCTTTAAACTTCAGGAATGTAGATCAACGCAAAACGGCCTGTTTGCCCCTCCCCCTTCAAACAAATCACCACCCACACTACGGCCCCAACTTCTCACAACTGACTTATTCATAAAATAAAACAACTTTCTTTCAAACTTTCTTCAAGCCGCATGTGCGCTGTAGTCTGTGTCGGGTCTGGGTGCACGTTTCTGCCTGCAGTTCGCTCGGTTCCTGCTGAAACTCTGAGACAAATCTTTTTGGAAAGTTGAACGCTGTCCAAAACAGGACCACACACAGGCTCTGTGAGCAGCGCGGATCAGATTCAACTGCTGGAGGCAGACACACACACACTTACTCGCACACACTCACAAAATGGCGGCTATTCGTATTAAAAACACTCACATTGCTATCTAAATCATATACCCACTGATGTATCGAACTTGGATACAATCGGCGCGCGCGCTATCGTGTTCCATAAACACACTGCGTTCGTGCGCGCGAGGCAAATTCGAAGCGAAAAACATTCTTTTCACGTTTAATCTGGATTTCTGCCAGATTTCTATACAATAAACAATTCCTTCAGCTTACATGACAGACCTCCACCCCACCCACTGCTTCAGGTCTGCCTTTAGATTACACTTGAGGGGAAAACGTATTAGAAAGGCTTAAAGTAGAAGGAAAACAGCTTCTTACCTTCTACCCAGAGTTTCTCCACGTCCGTCTCCAGATTAGCTGCCCTTAAGCCAACAGCAAAAGCTCCGAATATTAAAAGTCCCACAACTAAAAACTTTCCGCAGTTCTTTTGTATGTAACAGCCAAGTTTAAACAAAAGTCTTTGAAACTTTGCTCTCAACCACAGCGGCGCTTTCCTCCCAGTCGCCTTCCCCTACAAGACAAGAGAGAGCAAATATTAAACTCATCACCTTGTTAAAAAGATGAAACTAAATTCCATCATTGCATAGTCATAGTTTATCGACTGATTTCCAGAAAATAATAATATATTATCATGAATAAACTACTTTCTTCCTTTGAAAAGAATTTCTTGAAATGTATTAAACAACTAGAGGTATGTATAAACAACACGACTCAAAGTCTTAAAAGTAGCCTCTCCACACTTTCAAGCATTATTTATTTCTGTGGCAAGCCATTTTAACAATTATTCCTCAAAAATATATTAATTGCTTATTTTTTATTACTAGTAAGTAACCCAATAATAACTTTTTCAGTGTCACAAGTAATAACTATGTATTAGATACTAGTAAGACTTAGTCCTGTGCAATTAGTCGCTATCCCAATAGTGACAAGTTCTGTTGTATCCAATGGCAAATTTGAATTCTCCAACTCCAATTTAAGATTAGCATCTATTCCAGTATTACTTGTAACTCTTCATTAGGTGCAAGTATTTATTCTTTAGTTACAACTATCTATTCCAGTTTTCCTAGTACTAAACAGACATTAGTACCTATTCATTTGACACAAGTGTGTCTTCAAGTTGACACTAGAATGATTCCTAATCTTACCAGTAAGATTTTAAATCAAATATGGAGTAGCTATTATGACTGGTAATTACATATGACAATTAAAACAGCCACAATTAGTCTTATAATGTTATAAGAATTAGACAGATTCAGGCGTCTTACAAATAAGTGCTAGAAAATCTGGTTTATATACTAGATAAAAATTAACCATCATGTTTGATCAACAGATTCCCAAAGAATGTAACGGCAAATGCCACCAATAACAATAAAAATGTTATTTGTCATTATTTTGGATTGTGACTAGAAGCAAAAGAATGATGACTATTAACTGACAAATAGTTATTACTAATGAAACTGAAAAAGATGACTTCCTAGTATTAAATAATTACTAGTAACAAAAAGAAATACCACTTAATTCCAGTGACTAAATGTTAAAACGGCTTGCCATACTAATTGTACCATTCTCGGCTTTCAAACAGTTTAATTCAATTGGGTTCTAGTTCCACACATAAACTAAATTTAAATCTGAGTCTTGCTGCAATGTGTCAGATTGCATCCTTTGGACATCGTATCAGGGAAACAGGTTACAGTGTCCAAAGCCATGCAATATCGGAGATGCACGTGGGTCGCATTGCTGAAGGGACGCGATGTGAAGTGATTTGGGAAGTGCTGCAGCCATCACAGAGGGAGTTACGACAATATTTGTGAACGGAAGAGGGCAGCCACATGGATCGACACTGAGCAGTACGGGACGAAAACTACTCCCAGTGTAGATCCTATCTGAGGGGGCTTCAATCAGTCGGCTAGGGCCAACATCACTAACAAAACTTTAGACCCTTCGCTTCACGTTCCGAGCTCAGCTTCTCGTCTGACAGTTACGTTTACAATTACTGAATCGCGACAGATGGACATAGCGGGGAACTAACGCAGCGAATCCCTCGAGCGGCTACAGGTTGCTTCCCGCATAGACACCCCCATCGGTGCCGTGGCTATCCCGTTACCTAGCGACTTCACTAAAGTTGAGCACTTTGTCAGAGCATTCCCAACGAACGGGGCAAACATAAAAGCACCTCTGAAATCTGCTCCAATGCAAAGGCGGCATCGCAATAGCTCGGCCGCTGCAAATACTCCAAATCCGCCGCGGCGGTCCGAGAGTTGCCCCTATTTCTCCGCGTTAACCTCGGCCGATCGGGGTCTCTGTTTTCCTGCTCGGAGGACACATTAACAGCCGAGGCCATGTTGCAAAGTCTGCGCCGAGCGTCTCGTTATCCGCGCTAGTGTATTTCCCCGCGAGCGTTTAGTGATATCCGAAGAAAACCAAGTTTGTCTCTCGTTGATCCCAGATCCGCGAAGCACTTCATACTCCTGTTTGAGACGGCGAGTCAGAGTCTGCGCCTTCCATTCCAACATTTCGCGAATCTGGAGGTCTCCAACAATTCCCCACTTTCACGCCGCCCGCCGGAAAGTCCGCGATATCAGAAGGCGAAGTGGATGCTGTGGAAACGTCGAGCCCTCGCTGGCTGAAGCATTCTGTGATCTATGTGGTCCCTCCTCAGGCCGCGCGACAAGGCGATCTCTGAGAGATTCAATAGATGTGAAAAAAAATCACTCTCCATTCGGAGACAGAGGAGGAGGGGCGTGGCAAAGCCACTCGAAATCCCGCCTCCGGGGCTGTCAGAGGGCTGGGGTTCCTGGGCTCTGATTGGTTCCAGAAGGGCAAAAATTACTCAGCAAACACGACTATTATTAGCTGCTTAGCAACAGCTCACCAGAGTAGAGAGACCACCCAAGCCGCGAGCCCTCGTGTGTGCATCTCAAACTTCAGGGGAGTCTTAAAGACGCAAAGCCCACTTTCTGCAGGGTCCGAGCGCTGGGTCCGACTCGAGCCGCGTCCAAGCGCCAGAACAAATCTCCAAGAGCAGAAAAGCACAGACGAGCCGTTTTGAATGAAATTGTTTTCATACAGCAAAAATACATTAAACATAAATTTGACATTTGGCAGACGCTGTTATTCAAAGCGATGAACACTTCATTGAAGATATTCCCTAATTTTATCTGTTAAATCAAACCCATAACTGTGGTGTAGCTAACGTCCTGCTCTACTCTTTGAGCTACAAGAATGCAAAATACATGAAATAGTTACAATCAATTATATTTACATCCTGTGCCAAATTGTAGACAAGAACTGTAAGTAATTGTGTACTTTACTTGTATTGACTTCCCTTTCCCATTCCCAGCTGGGCAGTTTGGATATTGGCCATTCTGAGAGCACTGGCTCCTGGCTACAGGGCAAAGGAAAAATGCAATTAATGAGAGCTGTCTTTTATAGTGCACAGGTGGGTTACAGTTTTGAACAAGTCTGTGCCAAAACATGGGAATTCCTTGTCTTGCTGCCCTTTTTCATCAAGTGTATTGTGTAAACATGACATAGGTTTTGTACTATGCATATCACACATCCAAAAATAGTTTATGACTATTGACAATGAAAAATCTCTTGCACCAAGCCGCAATGCTGCTCTGCAATACATCATGATTAGTTTTCCTTTGCATTATTATTCAATCTCTTACAAACACCAAGCACATTATTCAACACAATATAATACAAATATAAGCAGCTATAAACACTGAACGATGATTGGGGTGGTGATGTCATCAGTTTAAGAGACTATGGGAGGAAAACCTTGACATTAGTACAAAAATAAGATACATCGTTATGAAGAATCCATTTCCTATTTCACCCCACTATCAGGAAATTATTACAGCCATATTATTTTCCTCCAGAAAGGGAAAAAACTGGACCATTAGTCATTAACTTCCTCTGCTGGATTATATGATCTGTCTTGAGCGCTATGTTTCACTCAATCTCTCCCAACAGTCCTGTAGTTTGCCATGGTTCCCACTACAGTGATGTACCCATGACTTTTCTCATGTTTACTCTATAGCACAAGGTTGTGCTCAATCACGCAGATGTGTTTGACAGCTCTGAGAACTTCTCTGCCAGTGTTTACACTCTCCAATTTCCTCTGTGATTGTGTGGCTCTTGTATAATCAGTGTGACACCACTTCAGAAAAACTGCCTATTTACCTTTGTGCAAAGGCTGGATGTTTTCAGTGGTGGAAATGTTTTATATTGCATATTTTTGTGTGATTTAAATGTAATAACAAATGTTTAAGGTTATTTCTAGAACTATATCTTCAGAATTCTTTTGGGGAAAATGTCAATTAAAATGTCATATAGCTTTTATTTGTGAAACATTATTGACAAAAAATAACCATAGAGGCAAATGTGATACTGAAAGTGACGAAAAATGTACGAGCCCTTCAGTGAATAAATCCATCCCTCTTTCTATAGAAATATTTAAAGTATTAAATGTAAAAATATTTAAAGTATTTTGTAGGGAGCCCCGTACATGGCATGCAGGAAAAAAAATAGTAGGCTAAATCGTGCCACGATTTACTATTTCGTTGCCTCGATTTATAAATTGTGCGCATGATTTACTAATTCGTTCCCTCGATTTATAAAGCATGATTTACTAATTCGTTCCCTCGATTTGCTAAATCGTGCACACGATTTATAAATCGAGGGAACGAATTAGTAAATCGTGCGCACGATTTAGCCTACTATTTTTTTCCATTTTTTTTCTTGCATGTCATGTAATTTTGGAATATTTTATCCTGAGAAAAGTATTTTAAAACAATGCTTTAGCTTTAAATTCAAGTTTTAAACTCTTAAAGAAAGAAAGAAAGAAAGAAAGAAAGAAAGAAAGAAAGAAAGAAAGAAAGAAAGAAAGAAAGGAAAGGAAAAGAAAATTAAAGAAAAGAAAAAACGTATAGTGTTCTATAACCTCTAAAACTTATAGAGTTCTAACCTTGTTTTGTTTGTATTTATTTTAAAAAAAATTTGTAAATCCCTTCAGAGCGGTTGGGTCTCCAATGCCTAGATCCTGGTCTATGTTTAGCCTACAGTCGCAGCAATCATCATTTTCAGGCTTAAGTTTGGTCCCTTCCCATATCTAAAAAAATTCTGAAGCATGCACTTGTTTTGTGTTTTGTTTTCATTTCATCATAGAAATCTACCATACTTCCTTTCTGTTCCCCCACCTTCTGTCCTCAGCAGTTCACAGAAACATAACACTCCAGTGAACATGAGATTGGATTTGTCTAAGTCTCCACAAAAAAAAAAAATTAATCATTCCATTCTCTTTAGCATGATGTGAGTAGCTCCCCAGCGTCCAGGAACACAAAATGTCACACATTTATTAACTAATTATACAGTATATTTCTATACCTCATGAGAGGTCCTTGGAAATCATGAATGTCTTGCTTCACAGCTGTGAAGTTTGTCCCGCTATACAGACTCTCCTCGAAAATACTGTCCAAAAGGACAGAACAATAAAACCTGATTTGCTTTACTATACAAATTTATTTGCATAATAATGCATGGTAAAATCTGCCAAAAGAGTGCCTGATGGTTGAATAATCTTATAAAGACTGTATTAAAGAAATATTTTGCCAAAAAATAAACATTTACAGGAATTGTACTCACCCTCAAGCCGTCAAAGATGTACATAAGTTTGTTTCTTTATCTGAACAGATTTGAAGAAATTTGGCATTACATCACTTGCTCACCAATGGATTCACAGAAGTGAATGGGTGCCATCAGAATGAGAGTTTAAACAGCTGATAAAAACATCACAGTAATCCACAAGTAATCCACATGACTCCAGTCCATCAATTACAGTCTTGTGAGGTCAAAAGCTGTGTGTTTGTAAGAAGTAAATCCATTATGGTGTTTTAACTTTAAACTGTAATTTCTGGCCAAAATATATCCATAATTCATTATAACATAATTCATAACATTTCCTCTAGTGAAAACGTTAATCCCCTGTTGTTCTCTCACATAAAAATCCGCTAACACTTTTTTTTTTTTTTTTAAATGTTTTGGACTATTGTGGTTAGAGAAAGCAATATAATGCATAGAGGACTCATATTTTAGACAGAAGCAGCAGTTTGAAGTTAAAAATTTCTTCGTATTGAATTTTTTTATTACAAACACACCTTTTCACTTCATAAGGAGAGGAGCCGTGCTTTTATCAGCTCTGTTTGGACTCTCATTCTGACGGCACCAATTCACTGCAGAGGATCCATTGGTGAGCAAGTGATGTAATGCTACATTTCTCCAAACCTTTTCTGATGAAGAAACAAACTCATCTACATCTTGGATGGCCTTGAGTACAATTTCAGCAAATGTTAATTTTTGGTAAACTATTTCTTTAAGCTTATTATAATTGATCAGTTCAGAGTAAAATGCTGCAAAAACAAAATACTCTCCAAAAACAGAGTCATTTTGGAGTGAATTATATGACGACGTGGCTCTCCGGCAAGTACCTACAGCTTGCGCGCAACTCTGTGGCTTCGAGCCCTAAAAGACCCTCTGTTCCTTGAAGCATTTTCAGATTGGCAATTATAAAGTAAACACAGCTGGCTGTAATATATGTGAATTCATTGGCTGCATCATGATTATTTAGGCAAAAAAGTTTTACATATACAAAGCTCGGCAGCTGATTGAGCTTCTCAGAGGCGTACTGTCTTTATAAAGAAACCTTTATTTATTGAGAAATGGTGAATGTAGAATCTGTGTGGACAGGTTTGCATTGCAGTCTCTTGACAGAGATATTGTTTCCTAACTAAATGTATTATTCTAAACTAAATCTCGCTGTCCGGACACTGCCAATATTACATATGCTATCTGTTCTACACATCAGCTATGCAAACTGTCACTGATGTGACATCATTTATGGTTATGTACTTAATATGCACGCCAGCACCAAAAATTTAAGACTTGCAACTTGAAAGAGAGCTGTGCGCATCATTGACATTTATGAGTGTATGAGAATACGTCGATGCCCTGATGTTAAATCAAATCTGATGTTTTCAGGCTCTGAATTATTATTCATCATGTTTACTATTACTTTTGACATATGACACTGTCCGGACACTGCCAATATTACATATGCTATCTGTTCTACACATCAGCTATGCAAACTGTCACTGATGTGACATCATTTATGGTTATGTACTTAATATGCACGCCAGCACCAAAAATTTAAGACTTGCAACTTGAAAGAGAGCTGTGCGCATCATTGGCATTTATGAGTGTATGAGAATACGTCGATGCCCTGATGTTAAATCAAATCTGATGTTTTCAGGCTCTGACTTATTATTCATCATGTTTACTATTACTTTTGACATATGACAGAGAGACATCTGTAGTCATTTACCACAGGCCATGCTTGGATTGAGCTCAGGGACAAAGCATGAGCAAAATACCGCACTCTGTTCGTTATTTAGATGTCTTTGCTATGAACTCTATTCCTATCCCTTCATCACACCATTTTATAAAATGTCAAGTATACAATGCAAACCTCTCCCACTGGCTTTTCAAATGTGTGGTGTTTTTATACACAAAAGTTGTTTTGAGGTCCGATCAATGCCTGCCTTGTAGATTTACAACCTTCTTTCTTCAGCAGACAATCGCTGGTGACTCTGAGAGCCTGTTAGCACTTATGAAATAATTTGGGAAAAACACATCACTTACTGATCGAGTGATGGGTTGAGAGGAGAGAAGAGGTGTGGTGCAGATGTTGAGGTCCAGCTGCAGGTCTTGCAGGGACAGGAACCTGCAGGGTGATATTTTGATGGAGATTTCTGACAATAAGACCATGCTGTTGTATATCACACAGTATAAGAGTATGCTTTGCTTCCTTTTAGCCAAATCCTATTAATTTTCAGACTGAAATATGAATGCAGAAAAACATGGGGTAAATGTTGAATGTTGAAAGTATGTTTGGTGTGACTGAAAATCTACTGCCTTCCTCTTTCCTTCTTTTGTTACAATAAACTGTACTCACATGACAGCAAGGTTTGTATAATATGTCTGCAAAAAGTCATTTGCAGAATGTCAAATAACACTGCCATAACATGGAGCGCAGATGAATGATCTTATGCTCTGGGAGATGTTTTAGTTCTATTGTTCTCATGCACATTTATGCACCATAACTTAAAATAAAAAGTGGTTTACAGTATCATATTTGACAAAAATAAAATATTAAATTGCATTTAGTTTCATTACATTGCAAACCACTTTCCTCATCATCATTTACTCACCCTATTGTTCCAAACTTGTATGACTCTCGTTTTGAATCGAGGACGATTTCAAGCTTTAAAAAAAAGATTTCAAGCTTTAAAACATCATAAACGGATCATAAAAGTCACCCAAACAATATTTAAGTAATTTGACGTCACACAATAGGCTTATGAAAGGAACAATCCTGAGTACCATTAGACGAACTTACCAAAGCTGTGCAATCTATGAAGAAGGGTAAATCCCCGGGCACAGATGGCCTAACTATTGAGTTTTATGCATACTTTTGGGAATCTATTAAAAGACCATTACTTAGAATGTACAATGAATATATTATTAATGAGGAATTATGTACCTCTATGAAACAAGGCCTTATTACCTTGATACCAAAACAAGGCAAAGATCTTCTCTCCCTTGACAACTGGAGGCCAATAACTTTACTAAATTTAGATTATAAAATTCTATCATTAGTTCTTGCAAAAAGATTAAAAACAGACTTAAACTGGTTTTATGCCTAAACGACATATAAATTGTAATATCAGGCAAATTTTGGATCTCATAGATTATGCTAATTATATTAACACTGATGCAATCATTCTGTTCCTAGATTTTTACAAAGCGTTCGATACTATCGATCATAAATTTCTATTTTCTACTCTAGAGTTGTTTGCTTTTGGAGATAATTTTATAAAAGTGATTAAAATGATATATAAGGATATTAATAGTTCAGTTCTCTTACAATTTGATACTTCTAATAGATTTCCTATCAACAGGGGTGTTAGGCAAGGTTGTGGAATCTCCCCCTTTCTGTTCTTATTAGTTGTGGAATTACTCTCTTTAAATATTCAAAATAATCCTGATATCAAGGGGTTAACCATTTTTGATCGTGAGATTAGAATTTCACAACTTGCAGACGATACAACCCAGAAAATACAAATCAGGTTGCAGAAGTACTTGAAATCATTAACTCCTTTTCGGAGGCTTCTGGTTTAAAATGAAATATTCCTAAATGTGAAATGTTTTGTTTATTTGATAACCTTGAAACCTCTGTGAATAATATACCTATTAAAGATAATGTGAAATATCTCAGCATCCATATTTCCAAGAAAATCTCTCTTAGGCAAGAAATGAACTTTACTCCTAAAATCAAAAAAGCAAAACTAATATTTAACAATTGGCTTCAAAGAGATCTATCCTTTCTTGGTAGAGTTCTTTTAATAAAAGCATAAGGTCTGTCTCATTTTATATACCCATCGTTTTCATTATTTGTTCACGATAATACATGTAAACAAATTAATAGTTTATTGTTTAACTTTATTTTGGAAAAACAAACATCAACATTTGAAGAAACAAGTTATTTGCGGAAACTTTGTTTTGTTCACAATTTCTCCCCGCATAAAGTGAAGCTATGGAACAACGAAAGTATTTTAGTAAAGAACAAGTCGATTTTTCTTAAGAATTGGCATGAAAAAGGTATTAATTATCTTTGTGATATACTAGATCCTCAAGGGAATGTTTACTCTTATTGTGATTTCATGTTTAAATACAATTTCCCTGTGGTTCATAAGGAATTTCTTACAATTGTTAAAGCTATACTTAATGGTCTTGTTCACTTAATGAAATGGCATCTATCATTTGAAGAGATTGTAAAAAGGGAACCAAATTTTTTGGTTGATGACAAGTGCATTTATGACCCAAAATGTAATAATAAAATTATAAGAAATGTGTTTCAGTCAAGGAAAAGAATAACTCCGAGGGGAATTTTATGGGGGAATTCTTTAATAGATAAGATTAATTGGAAAAAAACATGGCTCTTACCTTATAAATTCTGTGTCCCCAACAAAGTAAAATAATTACATTTAAAGATTTAGCATAACATATACCCCACTAATGAGATTACATCCAAATTTGGTAATCCTCATCTGAATTGTAATTTCTGTAATGTCAGCATTGAGTCTATTGATCATTGTTTTTTTCAAATGCCCCCTTGTTAAGGAATTTTGGTCTGACGTGTCAAAATTATTTTCTTCAAAATCTAATGTAGACATTGATGTTACTATGTGTGATATATTTTGTTATTTTTCACATTGTAAACATAACATAGAATATATAGGAAATGTATTTATTTTATTGGGAAAATATTATATTCATAAATGTAAATTTTCTTCAACATCTCCAAAATTACATAATTTTCTTTGTGACTTTAACCACTTAATTATAACACTAAAAAATATTAATACCAAAAAAAGTGCCAAATTTGTGAAACTGTATAATGATCTGCTGAAAGGTACATCATTTTGATTTACTACCTCTGTATTTTTTGTCTTGCAAAGGGCGGGAAGGATTTGGCAAAATCTTACTGCTTTAAAAGCAGTCCAATCAGGAATATGCCTATCGGTTTCCGTTCAGTCATGCTATATAAAGAGGAGAAATCCTGTGAGCAGATTTTAAGTGATTTATTTTGCATTGTCTTGTTTTTTCGCTTAAATTGGGTGGCATAGTGTGAGACAAATGCAGGATAGTTGGCAGCTCCCATTATAGCTACTTTGACAACGGTGTCTTTCGTTTTATGTAATAGCACATTCTTTAAAATATCTTCTTTTGATGATATTTTCCTTTTTTTGGATGAGAGTAATTGGTGATACATTTCATTAATTTTTGTGTAACTGTCCCTTTAAGTCAAACTGTAAAAAAAAAAAAAAAAACATCCATCAGTAATGCTCCCTTTTCCTCAGCATTGTAATTCACATGATTCCCCAGCATTAGGAGTAGCTCATTCCCTCTGCTGTCATTTCTTATCATGGTGGGAGTGAGATGTGAGAAAATCTGATTGTTCTTTTTGACGTAACAGGTAAATTAAGCACTGCAGATGAACATCTTCTATAATAAATGTTGAAAAAAGCACTAGAATGGACAGAAATGAAAATATGCTTCTTCTCAAACTATCTTTAAAAGCAACACCAGGTGCTAATCATATACAAGCATACTGATGATAATGAGCCTTGAGACAGCCTAGAATAAATGAACTTCTTTTCATCTGTCTCAGACCAGGGTTATCTCCAGTGGGGGTGCAGGGCTGACACAGATTCAGTGGAACACCTGGAAAGCTTCACTAACATACCTTTTGTCTTTTGGTCAGATAGCTTACACAGAGAGGGCCAGTGCCAGACTTTGTTTGTATTATGAAAGTGATTATTCCTGACTGTCAAACACAGCATTCAGGGAGACGTATGGCCACATGTGCTGCAGGGGTGTTTGCACGTGGCAGCGACTGAGAGGAAAATCTTGGGAAAATAAACAGTTCATACAGTTGTATTTGTTAAGCAGATGCCTGTCTTCTTTCAGTCCGTACACAGTGCTGTACACAGCACAATGAAAATCCTGATCGGGCCCCACAAAAAGCATGCTGGCACCAAGTTTTAGAGCTTTTTGATAGCTAGTTTACATGTTAACTTTTATAATTGCATTTACTTCGTAATTGGTTTCAAACAATTTAAGGAAGTTTAAAACTGACTGTTTCTAGAGCATAGATTTCAATTTTTATCACTGCAATAGCCAAGACTGTACTCCCTGGTATAGTTATATGTCTGAGCGCAGTCAGTTTTACACAACCAAAAGTCACCCTCAGTTAGTGTGTGTCTTCTTATGTGTTTAGTTCACGTCTGTGGCAAGCAGGTCTTTCCTGAAATTACAAGGATTGTTACTGACAGGTGGTTTAAACAAACACAACTCAGAATTACAGTCAGACTTTCTTGATTAACACAGACATCAACCAAGTTTGCATGTGCATGCATTTCATATATCCTGTTAAAATGCAACCTTTATATAGCTCTAGAGTCAGGTTTCTAAAACATGACAAAATTCAAAGAAGTTTTAGGCCTAGCACCATTTAAAGGCCGGGACACACCAAGCGGGCCGACGGCGAGCGGCAGTTTGCCCGATTCAACATCGGCGTCGGGGCCGTCTGCGCGAGTGAGAGCTGTGATTGGATGTTCAGTTTAGCGAACGAGTCAGTGCCCGAGAATTAAAGCAAAAGTGATGAAAACGAGCACGTAAATGAAGACAGAAGGCTGTTCAGTGATCTTTCCCAATCATTCTAATACTCGAATGTTTTCAGAACAACATGAGCCGCTTAAAATGATTAAAGGTATCAATGTTACTGGCATTCAAAATGGTAAGCAAGCCTGCTTTGTTTACGTTTCGTATATCTGCGTTTATCTCGTATATCTTTGTTTCGGTTTCTCCTTTTGAATGACGAATATATAGTATTGATAGCTGCTGATATAGACAGTTAATTCTTCTCACGCATGCGCAGAACGCATGTGTTAAGCCCCGTTCACACCGTCAGCGACTTTTTCGCTGCTTGACGTGGCTGGCAATTGAGGTCGCTAGTGGGCGTTCCCACTACACTCCACTACAGCAGATGAATCACGTGCTCTCCACTGACTTCACTCCCATTGGTTGTCGCTCGCGAAATTCGCTGCTTATTTGCATAAAGTTGAAGAATTTTGAACTTTTGTCGCTTGACACGCCCACATTCCGTCGCCAACGGTCACTGTCGCTCGTGTCGCCGGAAGTCGCCAGCTCTCCATTGAAAATGAATGGGATTCTGTCGCTCTGTCGCTGTGTATCGCTGGCGGTGTGAACGGGGATTTTTTAGTTTGCCGTCGGCTGTAGTCTGTGCGGAGTGTTCGAGCGCAGCTTTATGCACCCCATCGCCCCACCCCTAATCCTAACCCCTCCCCCACACCTACTCCTAAACCTACCAATACTAGGGGGTGCATAATTTGTCAGGGTGCAAATTTCGGCACTACACCGGCGTGAGGCGACAACGCCGTCGGTTTTTCGTCGCCACTAGTTCCTTGAAGTCGGCTTGGTGTGTCCCGGCCTTAACAGTGTTTACCAAGTCCTTACAGTTCAAACAAATGTGGATATTTATGTGTTTATTAAAGGGATAATTTATCTAAAAAAATAACAATTCTGTCATAATTGATGTTGTTCCAACCTTGTACTGAAAAAATTGGTGATGATGAAACAATTTTCTTGTAAAACCTCATTGACATTTATTGTACAGACACAAACCAGACATTTTTCATAATATCTTCTTTTGTGTTTCACAGAAGAAAGAACTGCAAAAGGGTTTGAAATGAGGGTGAGTACATTTTTTTACATTTGTGATACATCTTAAAACAAAGAAAACGTTTATTATACCATTTTTAATGTGCATATGTGTTGAGTATAATGGGTTAAAGACCCTTATAGGCACAATATGTAATTTTCGCCGCTGGAGGGCGCGTATTCAAAATAAACAAAAAAGCAAAGGCTAGTTTGATGACAGCGTGACTGAGTGTGGAATCATGGGAGTTGTGGTCTTCATCCCCACAGCCGATGCAATCCGACGGGACTCGGGCAGAAATCATGTTCATGGATGAGCTAATGATTTATTAAGGTAGTAGAATGAAGCAGGGTGAGGCTGAAAGCCGTCGAAGCGAAACGAGACGGCTCGAAAGCAGCGGAGCTTTTATTATATATTTTATTATATTTTATTATGCCACAGTCGACCGCTTCCGCTCCTTCCGGTCGTGCGTATGTGGGAACAAAAACAGCACTGTTTTATCATACTACATTTGAATGTTCTGTTATAATGCTACTCTGTGCGGTCGTCACCGGTCTAATAAAACGCACAACATATTAAAGTGTCTTTGGTGTTTCCATGTTTTCTACAAAACAAAACCGGAAATCGAGGGATCATGACGTCATTGGCAGGCGTCACAAGGACACTATAGACACGGTCCGTGTCACTAGTTAAAATTGCTTATTTCTCTGGATTTAAACATTCTTCGAAACATTTGGGATAATGTAAGGACACAAGTCAGCAGAATATGACCTAATGTTCTGTTCTAGTGGTTTTTGGATATTTTAATTTTTAAAATCTTACATATTGTGCCTTTAATGACTGCTGTCAAACATAAAACCTCAAATATTTTCCTGAATTCATTTCTTATGTTCAAAGCTATAGACAAGTCTGTGTTTGCATCCTCATTTCACACAATAGAGACACGTGGTTTCTCTGGTAAAGACGAACATTCCTTTTATTGTGCTGGACTTTTTCCCCCCTCTTGGAGCCCAGGAGGAGTGCAAGCTCCCCGGAACAAACCTGGGAGGTACGAGACCACACACCAAGCAGTATTTAGTTTACCGCTCATAGGCAGAATGCCTCTGCGCTCAGCTTGCTATCTGGTATCAGTGCTTAAACATGACCTGAAACATGAAATAAACTTCTGAAAGTCAGTAACAAAGTATAATATTTGTTGCTTTATGACCACCCACATGTATTTATGTAGCTGCAGGTCACTGACGCTGCCTTCAGTGGCGTTTATGAATGTGTAACCATAATGCCAGTCACTGTGTGACTCTGTATTAAACTTTCACTGTTTCAGTTGGGTCACATTAAGGCGACTCTGTTGGATGGGGTGAACTGTAGGACAGTGTGAACAACACAAAGCAGATACAGTTGATTGCTTGTTGTTTGCATTCCCCCTAGTGACCAAACAGGATAAGAAAAAAGGGACAAATTCTTTGCCACCACTCAAACTTATCTTTAGTAGGCTATCAATCAGAATATTGCTGAGCAGTTTTGGGTCATTGGTAGCTTTATAGTTCTTTGTTGCTACTTATTTTCTTTTTTCTAAAAACTGTTTTTGCTGCTTCATATTTTTGTGGAAACCAGTAAGTTTGGGGTAATTTTTAAAAAAAATTTTTAAAGACATTAATACTTTTATTCAGCAAGGGTGCATTAAATTCAAAAGTGGCAGACATTAATAATGTTACAAAATATTTCTAATTGACTTTCTATTCATCAAAGAATCCTTCAGTGTCCACATTAAGGATCATGTGACACTGAAGACCGGATTAATGGGTGCTGAAAATGTAGTTTTGCCATTGTAGGAATAAATTACTTTTTAAAATGTATAAAAATAGAAATTGTAGTAATATTTTACAAATTACTGTTCTTACTGTATTTGCAATCAAATAAATGCAACATTGGTTAACTTCTTTCGAAACATTAACAAATCTTAATTATTCAACATTTTTGACCATTAGTGTATTTACTGCATATTAAATATAAAATGTATCTTTCAAAGTGATGTTTTAATTTATGAAAAGATTCTAAAACAACACAAATACTGTAAGGATTCATGAAAACATGCATACACACACACATATATATAAACTTTATCTCATACGTTTATTTAAATTACAAAAATAATTTATGTGCTCATATGCATTATTTACAGTTAGAGTATATGTTTTGATTATAGGCTGTGTAAGAAAATGATTTATTTGTAGACGGGCCACACACAAAGATGAAAAACAGAGAGATAGAGGAGAGAGAGTAATCCACCGTGAGTTATAAACAGATCCCTTATGTGGCAATGGTGTGAGAATGTGCTCTGAGAGGTCACTGAGGATTGTTATGTGTATGGTCTGATGCCAGCGACTCGCAGCCTCTTAAAACATCTCATGAACATGTTTAGAATCTACAATGTCACAGCACTTCTGTAAGTATGGACACTAAAGTCCCTGTGGGATTTAAACGTATTAAACTCCCTGTTTGGTTGAAAGTTTTGGTTGAAAGTTTGGTTGAACATTTCCACCACAATGTCATTTATAAGACCAAGTCTAATAGTAATTATGTATTGTGTTTCATTCTTTGGTGGAAATTAAATTTTGGGAATTAAAATGGCTGACTCCTTTGTCTTGAGCAGGCTAATTCCATAGCTACCTTAAATAGAATTAAAAAACTTTTTTTTCATTCTTTACCTGTAAGTCGACAAACTTACAGCTTGATGACCAATCCGTAGCATTAAATAAACACAATTAAATAACTTTTTCATTCTTTTTACATTGTTTTACAAAATTACAGCATGATTACTAAATAATGCACCATAAAAATATGGAATTTACAATGTTCTTCATCGATACTGACGGATGACTCATTGTAAAATAAGTAGACTAACCTTTGATAATACTTTATGGCAATATTGTTGGTTGTGGTGGAAATGATGGCACAACTGTGGCTTCTAAATGTGTACAAAAAAAATAAAAATTCACTGAACAAATTAGACTATTATAGTTTAATAATAAAAGAATTTGAATTTTCATTGTGTTATTAAATCTGAGTCCAGGACAACGATAAATAAATAGCTGTAAGATTTTTATTATGCCACAGTCGACCGCTTCCGCTCCTTCCGGTCGTGCGTATGTGGGAACAAAAACAGCACTGTTTTATCATACTACATTTGAATGTTCTGTTATAATGCTACTCTGTGCGGTCGTCACCGGTCTAATAAAACGCACAACATATTAAAGTGTCTTTGGTGTTTCCATGTTTTCTACAAAACAAAACCGGAAATCGAGGGATCATGACGTCATTGGCAGGCGTCACAAGGACACTATAGACACGGTCCGTGTCACTAGTTAAAATTGCTTATTTCTCTGGATTTAAACATTCTTTGAAACATTTGGGATAATGTAAGGACACAAGTCAGCAGAATATGACCTAATGTTCTGTTCTAGTGGTTTTTGGATATTTTAATTTTTTAAATCTTACATATTGTGCCTTTAATGACTGCTGTCAAACATAAAACCTCAAATATTTTCCTGAATTCATTTCTTATGTTCAAAGCTATAGACAAGTCTGTGTTTGCATCCTCATTTCACACAATAGAGACACGTGGTTTCTCTGGTAAAGACGAACATTCCTTTTATTGTGCTGGACTTTTTTCCCATCTTGGAGCCCAGGAGGAGTGCAAGCTCCCCGGAACAAGCCTGGGAGGTATGAGACCACACACCAAGCAGTATTTAGTTTACGCTCATTGGCAGAACACCTCTGCGCTCAGCTTGATATCTGGTATCAGTGCTTAAACATGACCCGAAACATGAAATGAACTTCTGAAAGTCTGTAACAAAGTATAATATTTGTTGCTTATGACCACCCACATGAGTGTATTTATGTAGCTGCAGATCACTGATGCTGCCTTTGGTGGCGTTTATGAATGTGTAGCCATAATGTCAGTTACTGTGTGACTCTGTGCAGTTGGGTCATATGAAGGCGACTCTGTTGGATGTGGTGAAATGTGTGGTACAGTGTGAACAACACAAAGAGGATACAGTTGATTGCTTGTTGTTTGCTTTCCCCCTAGTGGCCAAACTTGATAAGAAAATAAAGACAAATTCTGTGTCATCCCTCAAATTTATTTTTAGTATGACTATCAGTCAAATATTGGTGGGCAGTTTTGGGTCATTGGGAGCTTATTTTCTAAAGACTGCTTAATTTTTTGCTGCTTAGAAATCAGTGGTTAAGTTGTATTTACAACACTGTTCCAGAACAGTTTAAACCAAATATTCAGATGTGTGCAGCGCATTTTATGGAGGACTGTTTCCTGAACCTGGGAGAGTAGACTTCAATGCCGGCTGTTCTGACTCACAGACTGTAAGTACGTTCCCATATTTAAAGAATTTGGCACTGATTATTCAAACACGAGTTTTGAGCATTGTAGAGTAGGGCTTGTTGTTTGTCATTTCTCTGATCACAAATGCAGACATGGTTTTATGTTTACGGGGCACGATGCAACACGTAAAAAGACAGTATAAGTCATTATAATCCATAATTATGTCCCCACTGGATGCAACAAATGCCTTGTTTATAATGGGTTTTAATGTTTTTGTCTCGTCGCTCCGGCCGGACAGGGCATCACAGTATGGTGAGGGGCGTAACATTTCTGTCACACGCTTGAGGTATTCGGCCAATCACAACGCACTGGATAGCTGGCCAATCAGAGCACACCTCACTTTTCAGACTGATGAGCTTTGCAAAAAATTTTCAGAATTTTCAGAAAGGCGGGACATAGAGGAGAAACAATAATGTGCAGTATGTGGAAAATAATGTGTTTTTGAACCTTAAACCACATAAACACATTTCATTACACCAAATACACAAAATAATGTTCTTTTTAGCAACATCATATGACCCTTTTAAGGGTAAAACAATAAAATCTATAGAAAGTACACTGTAAAAAATAAAAGAAAGATCATTTACAAGAGTGTTTGTTTACAAGAAAATACTATTTAAGTCTTTCCTTTTAAAAAATCATATTTAAATCAATGTTTTACTTGTCATTTCTTTGTAAAACTTTCTCAAAGTATATTTAAAAAAAATAACTCTTTGGCTTAACACGATTCAATCATGGACAGTGGTTCCACGTGATTGAATCATGTTATTTGGACATGTTTTTTAGTTGACTTTACTCAGTTTGCTTTAGTTATTCCTACATGAAATATTTGAGTAAAGATAACATGTTTCCATCATGTAGAACCACGGTCTATGCAAGTTCAGTGTGTTCAAGTGTTCTAAGAACACATTAGCAAGTAAAACATAACATTTATTTACACATATGATGTTAGTTTTTGGCAGTTTAAGGTGTACATCCCTAGCATTTCCATTGCTACATCCATTCGAGTTGCTTTTTTTAATTATAACAGCAACTTTTTCTAGCAGGTCCTCAACCCAGGCACATGCTCCACACTTCACCACAACTTGCCCAAAAACACCAACATAACAGAAAGTCTTTTATAAATGCCAACATAATAGAACATTAGACATTAACAAGTCTCCCTATTTTCTCATTTTGATAAAAAATGCATAAAATACCCCTTTATTTCAACATTTTCTCTCCCCATGTCCAGCCCTGCACAAAGCATAATGGAAAGTAAAACTTATTTTGAGCTACTATATTGAAACATAGAGTTTCAAAATGTCAACATTTTCATTTCAAAATGAAAACATAGAGTTAAGCTGGTTTCAAGTCAGTTTGATGCAAGTTTGAATGATACATGCTCCACACTTCACCACAACTTGCCCAAAAACACCAACATAACAGAAAGTCTTTTATAAATGCCAACATAATAGAACATTAGACATTAACAAGTCTCCCTATTTTCTCATTTTGATAAAAAATGCATAAAATACCCCTTTATTTCAACATTTTCTCTCCCCATGTCCAGCCCTGCACAAAGCATAATGGAAAGTAAAACTTATTTTGAGCTACTATATTGAAACATAGAGTTTCAAAATGTCAGCATTTTCATTTCAAAATGAAAACATAGAGTTAAGCTGGTTTCAAGTCAGTTTGATGCAAGTTTGAATGAAAAACCTATGAAAGCCCGTATACGCCACTGAATAAAAAATAACAAAGGTGATTGCGACTTTTTATCTTACAATTTTTGACTGCTTTTATTGTCCTCATTTGTAAGTCGCTTTGGATAAAAGCGTCTGCTAAATGACTAAATAAAATAACAATTCTGACTTTTGTCTCGCAATTGTGAGTTTATATCTCGCAATTCTGACTTTTTTTCTCAGAATTGCAGGATATAAACTCGCAATTGCGAGAAATAACGCAGGTTAAAAAAAGTACACTTACATAATGCACTTAACGTGCTCTAATTTCATGCACTAATTTTGTACTTAATATACTAAAAATTATTTTTTAGTACTTAAGATCAACTAAGTGTACTCAACTGTGCTATTTTGGGACTTTCTTTTAGTATATTAAGTACAAAACTAGTGAAAATAAAGCACTTTAAGTACATTATGGAAAGTTACTTTTTTTTTTACCTTGGAAAATCTCCAAGTTTGTATCTTGCAATTCTAACTTTTTTTTCACAATTGCGAGTTTGTATCTTGCAATTCTTTACTTTTTTTCTCAGAACTGCAGGATATAAACTCGCAATTGCGAGAAATAACGCAGGTTAAAAAAAAGTACACTTACATAATGCACTTAACGTGCTCTAATTTCATGTACTAATTTTGTACTTAATATACTAAAAATTATTTTTTAGTACTTAAGATAAACTTTATAAACAATTGACTTTGTTCTCACAATCGCGAGTTTGTATCTTGCAATTCTAACTTTTTTCTCGCAATCGCGAGTTTGCATCTTGCAATTCTAACTTTTTACTCGCAATCGCGATTTTGTATCTTGCAATTCTAACTTTTTTCTCACAATCGCGAGTTTGTATCTCGCAATTCTAACTTTTTTCTCACAATCGCGAGTTTGTATCTCACAATTCTAACTTTTTTCTCACGATCGCGAGTTTGTATCTCGCAATTCTAACTTTTTCTCACAATCGCGAGTTTGTATCTCGCAATTCTAACTTTTTTCTCACGATCGCGAGTTTGTATCTCGCAATTCTAACTTTTTTCTCACAATCGCGAGTTTGTATCTCGCAATTCTAACTTTTTTCTCACAATCGCGAGTTTGTATCTCGTAATTCTAACTTTTTTCTCGCAATAGCGAGTTTGTATCTCACAATTCTGACTTTTTTCTCACAATCGCAAGTTTGTATCTTGCAATTCTAACTTTTTTTTCACAATTGCGAGTTTGTATCTTGCAATTCTTTACTTTTTTTCTCAGAACTGCAGGATATAAACTCGCAATTGCGAGAAATAACGCAGGTTAAAAAAAAGTACACTTACATAATGCACTTAACGTGCTCTAATTTCATGTACTAATTTTGTACTTAATATACTAAAAATTATTTTTTAGTACTTAAGATCAACTAAGTGTACTCAACTGTGCTATTTTGGGACTTTTTTTTAGTATATTAAGTACAAAACTAGTGAAAATAAAGCACTTTAAGTACATTATGGAAAGTTACTTTTTTTTTTACCTTGGAAAATCTCCAAGTTTGTATCTTGCAATTCTAACTTTTTTTTCACAATTGCGAGTTTGTATCTTGCAATTCTTTACTTTTTTTCTCAGAACTGCAGGATATAAACTCGCAATTGCGAGAAATAACGCAGGTTAAAAAAAAGTACACTTACATAATGCACTTAACGTGCTCTAATTTCATGTACTAATTTTGTACTTAATATACTAAAAATAATTTTTTAGTACTTAAGATAAACTTTATAAACAATTGACTTTGTTCTCACAATCGCGAGTTTGTATCTTGCAATTCTAACTTTTTTCTTGCAATCGCGAGTTTGTATCTCGCAATTCTGACTTTTTTCTCACATTTGCGAGTTTGTATCTTGCAATTCTAACTTTTTTCTCACAATCGCGAGTTTGTATCTCACAATTCTAACTTTGTTTCTCACAATTGCGAGTTTGTATCTCGCAATTCTGACTTTTTTCTCACAATCGCGAGTTTGTATCTCGCAATTCTAACTTTTTTCTTGCAATCGCGAGTTTGTATCTTGCAATTCTGACTTTTTTCTTGCAATTGTGAGTTTGTATCTTGCAATTCTGGCTTTTTTCTCAGAATTGTGAGATATAAACTTGCAATTGCAAGTTATAAAGTGCCGTTCTGAGGAGAAAAAAGACTGTTCTCAGAATTGTGAGTTTATATCTCGCAGTGCTGACTTTATAGATCGCAATTGCAAGTTTGTATCAGGCAATTTTGAGAGAAAAAAGTCAGAATTGTGAGATGTAAACTCACAATTGTGAGAAAAAAAGTCAGAATTGTGAGATAAAAAGTCACAATTACCTTCTTTATTTTTGTTTTTCAGTGGTGGAAACTGGCTTCCATAGGAAACCTGATATAATGGCTTTAAATCAAAAAGAATTGTTTAAATAATGTAAACAGCATTAAAAAAAATCACTTTTTGAGTGTAAATTCTGTACCCTTTTCCCCCTGTATATTGAATAGTTTATTTGATGATAGTACAAATAATCGATGAAGGCATGATAAATGACACTTGCATGTATACATTATTCATTACCATTAGTTGGGGTGGAGTTGTGTGGTTTGACAGACAGGACCCAATAGAGTTTAATTTGATCAGTAGAAAGGTTTTTGCCCAACAACAATATACAGTGATACAGTATCTTGTTTAAATGTTGTACTTTGGCTAGCATAATTTATCTTTTCCGTCTGTTTGAAACACTAGAGAAATAATTCCCCTGCACTGAAGTAGAATGATTTGTGGAACTAGCTGCCATACGTGCCAGGGCTGTGGACATTGGGTTCTGCTGAGCTGGTGCATTTCAGAAAGCCTTTGTTGTTCCGTTCAGTAATGCAACGCTGTTGGTCCGAGGTGCCACACAAAACCCAAGCCAGCGTGCCAGTGCCTAACAGTGGCGGGAGAACGTCTAGCTGCAAGGATGAATAGGCTATTCCTACCAACTGTATCAGAATACTCCAAAAATGTCAACACCAGCAGGTTTTTTCACTGTTCTTGTGTTTTGTTTGCTTATCAAATCAGTCTCAGACCAGTAAGAGGCCCATCGAGGCTTTTGATGATTGAGGATAAAGAACAGGCAGAGTTATATTGGATGCTTGATGTGTTTATTGTAGCTCAAGTCAACAAACAAAAGGGCCCTCTATGGGGTCCCGGCATAATGAGCGCCGCTTCAGTTGTAAATATGTTTTTTTTTTCATCCAGTCTTTCCATCTCAATGCAGGACAAAAGAGACCAGCCCATCCAATTCAGGTCACCCTTGAATTTGGTGATGTAGCTCACTGAGCTAAATCATTTGTGTCACAATGTCTCAAGAGGACGATGGGAACGACGATAAATGAATAAATAGTGTACTTTGTAAAGTAATTCTGCTATCCGCACTCTTTCTGCAACTAGTTTCTGTGCCTTTCCATAATAGACCCCACTTCAAGACGATCAGTGTGTGCTTTTCAAGTGTGTGCTTGTGGTTGTATAATTGCCTGTGTGAGAGACAAAGAAAGCGGGATAAAGGGGCTGGATTTAGTTCAAGAAGCTTGGAGAATGTTCAAGTATTGTACAACTACATTGAAACGCATGGCAGCACTCTATTTGTCGCTGTCTTGGATGAGGACAACATCTTTGATTGCAGTAATATTCTAAAATAATTTCTAAGTAACTACTGTTGATGTGTGGATAGTTACATTTATATACAAATGAGGAAAAAAAAGGTAGGAGGAAGGAAAACAAAAGAAAAGAGAAGCCCTTTCCACCCAAAAAGCATTAATATTCTGAGCCATGTGACATTCTAAATTAACAGTGCGAGTAAATAGCTGACAGAATGCGGCATATGTTGCCAAAGTCGGGTCCAAAGAAATCACAAAAGTTCTATGTAGTCGTTCCAGAAATCTCGAATTATTTTGCAAGCATGAGGCTCTGGTGAATTTAACCACAAATCAGCCGCTTATGTCTCTCTGAGACACGCTAGTAGTTTACATGAAAGTTTTAATTGTGTGCATCCTTACGGTTTTAGCAGTCCTAGACTGTCACAGATCCTGACAAATCTGGATGGAAAAGAAGACTTGTGCCTTGTGGATGAGGGGCCGGGAGAAAATATTACGGTTCTATCAGACACCTCATTCAGACTGTTTGAAAGATTCAGTGGTGTGTCTGTGATGTTGACCACACAAACAGAGACGTGGGGAAATGACGCAAATCTTCTGGAATCTGCAAGAGACAGACCTCACACACAGCTGAAATTTCCAGCTCGACAGAAAGGAGATTTTGTAACTCTTTACTGCTAATATGAGGAAACGCATTGGAGAGGAACATAGTGGGATAAGACTGAGAGTGTAAGCGCACAATCACTCTGTTCATATAATTTTTTAGTAGCAGTTATTTGTGATGGATTTCCAGGGTAGACCACTTTTCTTTTTTTTTGTGAATGAAAACAAGGTTAGGAGGGATAGACTTCCAGTCTATTTAATACTGTTGTTAACACTAAAAAATATGCCTATTCCAAAAATTCTTTGTGTCAAAAACATACTGGAAAACGTGTTGAGAAAAATAGACATGACATGACTAAAGATATTACAACCTACTGAATGTCTATCCCTCACAATCTCTGTTTAATTCGCAAAAAAAGTAATGATGTCCATTCAGAATGTGGTCTGAAAGCTGTTGATGTAAAGGTTGCCATTTTTAACACAATTATTTATTTGACATTTTTACCCTCTGCCATCTTTTTTCTTTCTTTCTTTCTTTTTCTTCCTTCATTCCTTCCTTCCCCCTCTGGCTCCCTCTATATACAAAAGGGGAAAATATTCCACATTTTACATTATTGCCATACCATTCTAAATGCTGGTCAGAAATCGTCAAAATTA
The DNA here is from genome assembly GCF_001515645.1 of Sinocyclocheilus grahami. NCBI lineage: Eukaryota > Metazoa > Chordata > Actinopteri > Cypriniformes > Cyprinidae > Sinocyclocheilus > Sinocyclocheilus grahami. The sequence goes on along the minus strand of NW_015505515.1, from coordinate 140,996 downwards.
ATCACACACACACACACACTCACACACACAGGTTTGCATTTGTGAAAAGTGGGGACATCCCATAGGTGTAATGGTTTTTATACTGTACAGACCGTATATTCTATTGGCAATTCTATTTACCAACCCTACCCCTAAACCTACCCCTTACAGGAGACTTTGTGCTATTTCAGATTTTCAATACACTCCATTCTGTGTGATTTATAAGCGTTTTGAAAAGTGGGGACATGGGGTAATGTCCTGAAAAGTCACCTTCTCCTTGTAATACCTATGTCATACCTTTGTCATTATAGAAATGTATGTCCTCATTTGTCACAAAAACGCGAAAACACGCACATACACACACACACACACACACACACACACACACACACACACACACACTTAATATCCTAATGATTTTTGGCATAAAAGAAAATTCAATAATTTTGACCCATACAATGTATTGTTGGCTATTGCTACAAATATACTTGTGCTGGTTTTGTGGTCCAGGGTCACATATATTATTTTGTAGTTATATATTTGTAGTTTTCAGAGTGGAAACTGCTTTTTATACATTAAATATATAGCCGTCTTTATATTTGTACAAAGGGGCTCCCCTCACAATGGGATCATCATATTTGGAGGTTTGTGTCATCAACAAACCTTTGGTTAAAAACCTTTGGTCCAGTGTGTAGCGCATATATCTTCACTGACTGCAAGCCAATACAGGATTAAAAACAATAACAACAACAAAACCCTTTTTTATTTCCATAATCAATTCAAATGAAGTTGAAACGGTCATTTTTGGCATAGCTGTAATTGGTTTTGGCTTTCTAAGCTTGGGTGACTCATGGGAGAAAGTCTGTGAAACACAGATGGAGCATTTCCTAAGCGCAGGGAGAAGAAGACAAATCTCCCATTCAGCATCTGCAGTGAGGGGAAACTTCAGCGGTCTCTGCTGCCTGCGATCTCACACTGCTAATGACAAATGCCCTTTACACTACCTTATGGGACGACATAATGTGCCTGGAGCTCAAAATTACAACACTGCGGCCTATTGTAGCCAGGAAAGTCACCTAAGGGCATTGATTGCTCAGGAAAAGCTTGATGTGTCTCCATTTGAACATTACACCTCAGGAAATGTTTTACCTGAACGACTGTGGATTTTTGTGGTAGAAACAATCAAGAGGGCCTATGTGAATGAAAATATAAGGAAACAGCCTGTCGTTATTGTTATCCAAGCTAAAGATGAGGAGGAAGTGGGGGATGGCCCGTGTTGTCCGCTCTACTATGGTACACTGCAAGACAAAAATGGAACTTTCTGTTCCTCCTCTCTCAACGCTGGGAATTTATAGGGCAGCTGCTGCAGATGTTCTTATAAAGAAGCCCAAACAGTCATGACAGACAGTTTACATAGCAGTAGGCGTAGCACTGGGTCGCACACAACACTTGTTCTTCTACTGAAGCACATAGGTCTGTCTACCCCCTATGAAAAACAGCTGCCCAAGATGGGTGGTAATGGTGAGGTCAGTCAGAATGAATGCGTTAAAGAGATACGGACCACCCGTGTGCAAAACCATTAACCACTTTCGTTGACCATAATTAGCAGATTTGATGGCTCCCCAGGAAAGAGGTGCATAATCTAGTGAGAAGTAGATATACATTAGCAGGACGTCAAACAAACGAGTGGAACTTTTCCAGTCTGAGACGAGCTGTCAGTGTAGGTCATGCTGTTGCTGTGCTAATTTGCACTGGTCTGGTCTGGTTACCAGACACAACCTGCTGTATTTAACTGCAATTAAAAATATTTTTTGAATATATTTAATTTGAAGCTTGACTGTCAGCATATTGATCAGGTGCTTAGGTAGAATATGTGCCTTTTTTGCAGATAGAACAATAAAGCCTCAGTTCCCATAGCTCATGTATAGCTGATTTTAAAGTTTTATTATTATTATTATTGATGTTGTTGTTATTATTAAGACTTAGATGTTAGCCAATGTTATTTTAGAATTATTTATATACTATTATAGTATGTATTAATATTTTGAGCATTGTTTTTAATTTTCAGTTTTAATTTTATTTTAAATTTGAGTGTTTTTATGTGCTTTTGTCATTTTTATTAGTTTTTTATTTAGTTGTTTTTAGGCAACATTTCAAATTTTCGTTGTTCATCTAATGTTGGCATTTTATTTCAGCTTTATTTTAATTTATTTTTAAAATGATTTTGACCGGTTTTAATTAACAAAAACAACGATGATGTTAATATTGGTGTTAACCTTTTGCTGACGTAAGCTGTCCCTGCAAGTGAAAAAAATTAACAGTATAAATATTAAGAGCTAAAATATATTTGATCTTAGTTTATTCATTCAATATCTAATTGACTTGTTATTTTTTATTTTATTTGATGTACTATTATAGTATGTATTAATATTTGGAGCTTTGCCTTTTTATTTTAAGTTCTAGTTAAAATTTTCGTAAGTGTTGTTATGTGCTTTTGACATTTTTATTTTTATTTTTATTTTTTTTTACTTCCAATTCTCGTTTTTCATCTAATGTTTGTAAATTATTTTTAGCTTTATTTTTATTATTTAATTTAATTTGTACATTATTTTGACCTATAGGCTAATAATTTGACATTATTATATTAAATTAGCATTGTTGTTAACTTTTTGCACATGTAAGCTGCCCCTAACAGTGTAAATATTAAGAGCTAAAATATATTTAGTCTTAGTGTATTCATTCGATATATAATTTAATGTAGTTATTTTATTTTACTTTACTTTACGCTTAGCGCTTGGACGGAAAGTGCTGCTCTCAACACACAGATAGGTAAATAAACGCAACCTCTGTGTTGCGACGCTGTATGCAGCACGATGCTAAGTAGATGAGAATGAAATCAAATACATTGTACACGCGGAAGGAAAACTACCTGTTTATCTCACAGTCACTCAGATATCTTCATAGTTTGCACTACAAGGAATACATGATCATCCCAGAAACTACAGCGAGGCTAAAATGAATTCATGATGGTAAGACCAAACTGACTTCCACTGTGTAACAAATGAACTTAGAACAGCGATTTAAAGCGATCGAAACGCGTGAAGAATACTTCAATCAAAACAAATGAACATGTAATCTAAGTAATCATCAGTCACGTTATACCTGTCTGTTTACAAATATAGTCTAGTGAATTGATTCGTGTCAGACGAAACGGCATCATGTAGCGAGACAGCTTAATTCAGTTAAAGAGATAGTTCACCCCAAAATTCTGTCATCATTTACTAATTTTCATGTTGTTCCTAAACTGTATGGCTTGCTTTCGTTTTGCCTTTCTTCACAAAAGGTAGAATGACAGCCTCAGTCAATCATTGTGTGGAATGAAAAAACATGCTGATGGTAAGTAAATTATGACTCCGGTCTATTCCTTAACTTTACCTTTAACCTTTCGGCCTGATATGATTTCAATGGTATTTATTTTTGTGTTTGCAGGTTAAATGTACTCTGCTCACCAAAATGACTTTTGTGCTGCTCCAAAGGAGAAGCCTGTCACAGCTAAACAAGACTTTATCTAGTTAGCACCTGTATTGATGTGGACGCTTTCTCTGTGGAGATGGAGGAGGAAGACTCATTTACAAAGCGCCAGGATGCCAGATCCTCTCTTCCTCAGTTTGAGGATGAGAGGCCTCTCTTTCACAGTAATCAGACGCCACCAGGTCCTTCTGAGCCATTTCTGCTGTCAGGAAGTGATGTAAAAGTTCCATACACCATCAATCGTTATTTACGTGACTACCAGCGAGAAGGCATAAAATTCATCTATCATAACTATGCCAAATCTAGAGGATGCATTTTGGGTGATGACATGGGTCTTGGAAAGACTGTTCAGGTATGTAAATCTGCATGTTACAATGTATAGATTAAACCTTTTAAGGACTGCTCATTTTCCTCTTTCCTTTTTTCCTTTAGGTCATCGGCTTCCTGGCTGCAGTTCTGCGGAAAACAGGTACATGGAAAGACGTCGAAAACAATAAACCACAGTTTTTGCTGTCACAGAAGCCATCAGAACAAGTTCAGAAGGTATTATGACTGTCAGATCTAATATTTCCTCATTAGATGATTTTCTATTGCATAATACTGCATTAAAAACCCTTTCTTTTATGTTTGTTTCTATTCAGGTTTTCCTCATTGTGGCTCCGCTCTCTCTTCTCTACAACTGGAAAGATGAGTTAGACACGTGGGGTCATTTCAGAGTCGTGGTCGTGCATGGTGTGAGGAAGGATGAAGAATTGGCGCGAGTGCAGAGAGGAAGATGTGAGATTGCTCTTACAACTTATGAGACCCTTAGACTCTGTTTGGACCAGTTTAACAGGTATATTATTGCTACCGAGTGATGTTTTTTTTTGTTGTTTATGCAACATGTTTTATTACCGTTTTTATTACCGACTTACCTTGTCGTGTCATGTTCTCTTATGCTCACCAAGGCTATAATAAAGAAAAAACAGTAATTTGGTTCATGGATTAGAATAAAAAAAAAAGGTTTTCTATTTTCCCTTTTAATATATTGTAAAATGATTTTTTCAGGATTCTTTGATGAAAAGAAAGTTCAAAAGAAAAGCATTTATTTCAAATAAAAATATCAGCATTTTACTATCACTTTTGATCACTTTAATGCATCATTGCTAAAAAAAAAACCCCATTAATTTCTTTAAAAAAAGTCCTGCTGACACCAAACCTTTGCACAGTATTGCATTTTAGTTACATTTAGTATACTGTAAAATGGTTACTGCCCTAGTTCATGGTTCAGTATAGTTTTTAACATATTCTTTTTCTGCCTTTCTTTGGAATTGAAAAGCGAACGATGTTGATTAATCTTTTACACAATATAATGTCTCACTTGGTTTTGTGCAGTATTGATTGGGCTGCCGTTATCGTTGATGAAGCTCACAAAATAAAGAACCCAAAGTCCCAGATCACTCAGGCCATGAAGGACATGAGATGTAAAGTGAGGGTTGGACTGACAGGAACAATCCTTCAGAACAACCTGGAGGAATTGTGGTCTGTTATGGACTGGTGAGGCACTCAGAAAGCATGACTATTTTTAACCCTAATTGATGTACTTATGCTGCATTTTGATTTGGATGGTGACTTAGAAGGTCACAGCTTTTGTAGGCAGTTTAATAGGTTTTGAAACACAAGTTATTTCTTTTTGTGCCATTATAGCATTATGATAATGGTCATTTCTCCATTAATTCACTTAAATGTCACAGGGCCATTCCTGGATGCCTGGGTTCTCCGGTGGGTTTTAAAAACAAGTTTTCGGACCCCATAGAGCATGGACAAAAGCACACCGTGACAAAAAGAGCTCTAGCAGAAGGCCGTAAAGCAGTTCAGGATCTTGCCAAAAGACTCTCACACTGGTTCCTCAGGAGAACAAAGGCCCTCATCAGTGACCAGCTACCTAAGAAAGATGATCGAGTGAGTTATTGGCTAGCTCAAGTTGAAAAAACCAACTGAATTAATATGCTATCTCATAGTATGTGCTCTAATATGAGCTACTTCTGGTCTTGCACCTCTCCAGGTGGTCTATTGCTCTCTCACAGACTTCCAGCGGAAGGTGTATCATGCCGTGCTGGAAACAGACGATGTGACCCTGTTGTTGCAGAGCTCAGGAAAGTGTCACTGTGGCAGTGGCCGTCCACGGAAGAAGTGCTGCTACAAACTGAACGCAGACGGTGTGCCAGTTAGATACCTGTACTTCAGTTATCTAACTATTCTCAGAAAGGTGGCCAATCATGTTGCACTACTGCAGTCCAAAGAAGGAACCAGCAAAAAACAGGTTAGTAATTGGGTGTAGTGGAAATAGTGCAGGATTGTTGTCAAATGCATTACCGTTCTAAAGTTTTGGGGGTTGGTAAGTTTTTTTTATCAAATCATGTCATTGGATCAAAAATACAGTAAAAAAAAAAGTAATATTGTGAAATATTGCAATTTAAAGTAGATGTTTTCTATTTACATTTATTTAAAAATGTCTTTACTGTAATATATCCTTAAAAGTAATTTCTTTCAAAAAATAAAATTTTACTGACCCCAAAACTTTTGAACTGTAGTATATGTCGTTCATCCAACAAAATCAGTATAGCTGGTCTGTTGAAACTATTATGAGGTTTGATTGGACAGTATGTATCATGTCGTAATTTTGTAATGGCTCAAATACACTCTGTTGGTCAAGTACATATTATCTTTATCATCATTATCTTTTATCTTTCTGTAAATATTTTTGTGATTTTTTTTCTTCCAACCACAGGAGAAATATGTGACAGCCATTTGTGAACAAGTTTTTAGGAAATTTCCAGATTTCACAGGGAGGTGCAAACAAGCAGCCTTTGAAGCAATGTCTGACCCCATGTACAGTGGAAAAATGAAGGTGAGGCATTTTTCCCAAAGATCAAGAACTTCTATCACAATAATTGTATGTTAAACATTTTTTTTCTTTCTGATTTTTACTTACCCTTCCAACATTTTCATTGGCCCCACTAAAGGAATGAGTCATTTTTAACTATGCGTTTTTATATTTTCTAGAATATATTTAATTTTCATTAAATTCGATTTGAAAACAAATGATATATATGTATAGTTCAGTCATGAAACTCTAGATGGCGCAGGCTGACGGGTATTAACGTAACTGATGATATTCACAGTGTTAAACGACTTGGCACAATCTGATTGGTTCATGTTGCATCCGCAGCCAATGAGCTTGCTACTTTACATTTAAATGGCTGGTTAGCATTCACTTGAGCATTTGCAGTGTGCTTTCAGAGTTCCTCTGAAACCCACTACCTTCCCCAGCTCCACCTGTATAGATCTGCTATGGGGTATTTTATATGCAATTTGTGCTGTAGCAGTATGTCTTAAATACTCACAGCACTGTATCACCGTATGTATTGGCAGTAGCAAGTTCCCGTACTTGCTTGCAGCAGCAGCAATATTATTGATAAAATTATTGATTTTTCTTTTAAGCCAAAAATCATTAGGATATTAAGTAAAGACCATGTTCCATGAAAATATTTTGTAAATTTCCTACCGTCAATATATCAAAACTTATTTTTTGATTAGTAATATGCATTGCTAAGAACTTCATTTGGACAACTTTAAAGGTGATTTTCTCAGTATTTTGATTTTTTTGCACCCTCAGATTCCAGATTTTCAAATAGTTGTATCTCGGCCAAATGTGGCCCTATCCTAACAAACCATACATCAATGGAAAGCTTATTTGTTCGTCTTTGAGATGATGTATAAATCTCAATTTTAAAAAATGTACCCTTATGACTGGTTTTGTGGTCCAGGGTCACATATATATATATATATATATGTACATATGCACATGTAAATATAAAATTTACATTTAATTTAAAGTTTTCTTTACAAAATGAAAATATGCTTAAAATGATAGAATTATAATGTAATTAAATTCGTAAACAAAAATGAGCTGGAAAACGTTTGCATATGATGGAAAAATGACTAATTGGTTTGTAGTTTTCAACATGTTGTCTTGGTGACAACATAGAAAGGGATGTACAAGATCAATGAATCTCATCCTCATTGTTGAGATGCTAATAACTGTAACATGCAACTAAACATACTTTTCTTTAGTTGCATGTTACAGTTATTAGCATCAGGGGTGCTCAAGCTTCAAACAAACAGCATAGAAAAGTTGCTCTGCCAAGATATCTTCATTTCCAGTCCATTCCAGATTTTTCCCTGGCAATATGGAGATTAATAAACCCTCTTGTGGCTAGCACTGGCCCTGAGCTGTCTTCCCTCGCAGGCTGTGGATACACTTCCTTGAGAAATAACAAGGACAGTATTTAGTGTTTCTTCAGGCCTTCCTTTCAAAGGTTTCCCCCTCCCTTTAGCCGGAGCATCTTGAGGGTGCTGTTATTGGCAGATGCTGAGTTACTGGCATCCTCACAAGAATGGGTGCTGGTTTCTGAAACATCAGCAATAGAAAGAAAAGACACAGCCCGCTCTGTTAATCTCTACCCAGTGGCTGCTGACTGACGTGTTACTTCTCGTTTTCTCATTACGATTTAAATGAAAACCTTTGTGTTTTCACATGTTATGATAAGCAAGATTGTCTTTGCACCAGTCATCGTTTTGTGAAGCATGTCCTGTTTTTCTTCCTGTTTCAGGTCTTGCAAAAGCTACTCAACCACTTTATCGCAAAGAAAGACAAAGTTCTACTCTTCTCTCTCTCCACCAAGGTGAGGGGCTTACAAAAAGTTTGTAAAAGAAATGACATTTTTAAAAACATTTCAAAATATATACATGGAATTAATTTGAATTTTCTAATAAGTGTGAATCAGGTAAAACAAACCTTTCTTTATATATATTTTAACAGCTGTTAGATGTTCTAGAAAGCTATTGCATGGCTGAGGGTCTGGAGTATCACAGACTAGATGGAAACACCAAGTCTAAGGACCGAGTTAAGATAGTGAAACAGTTCAACAGCTCTCGGGATGTCAACCTGTGTCTGGTGTCTACCTTGTGAGTGTGGCTTTAGAAGTTATTATGTTTCGTTATAAGATCTCACATACATTTATGACAACATGATTCATAATGACTTTGATCCTCATGTTTCTTCTCTAGGGCGGGTGGGCTTGGTCTTAACTTCGTTGGAGCGAATGTTGTTGTGTTGTTTGATCCAACATGGAATCCTGCCAATGATCTTCAGGCTATTGACAGGTGAGAAAAAGTCATAACATTAGGTATTCACATCTCACAACAGCATGCCAGAAAGATGAAGTACTATGTTTTGAATACTGACAATCATTCTCAAAATTCTGCACCAGTAGATATACTGCTGTTCAAAAGATTGAAAGAAATGAATACTGATACGTTGAACAATACCTTGTTTACCAAAGACCTATTAAATTAATCAAAAGTGATAACTAAATTTTACAAAAGATTTTACAAAATTTCAGTTTCAAATAAATGCTGTTCTTTTGAACTTTTTATTCAATAAAGAATCCTGGAAAAAATTTAATGGTTTCAATAAAAATATTAAGCAGAACAACTGCTTTTCAACATTGCTAATAGTAAGAAATCTTTGTTGAGAATATATGAAAGATTTCTGAAGGATCATGTGAGTAATTGCTGCTAAAAATTAAGCTGTGCCATCACAGGAACATTACATTTGAAAATATAAAATGAAAGACGGTTGTTTTAAATTATAATAATGTTTCACAAGATTTTTACTGTATTTTGTTTGCCTTGATTAGCATAAGAGACGTCTTTTAAAAAATCTTACCAACCTCAAACTTTTGAATGGTAACCCAACATTTAACCCAAGTTGTATGGAAATGATCAAGGTCCCAATAAGACCTGTAAATCTTTCTGCTTTCATTTACAGGGCGTATCGTATTGGCCAGTGCAGGGATGTGACCGTTTTTAGACTTATCTCTTTAGGAACAGTAGAGGAGATCATATACCTGCGCCAGATTTACAAACAGGTAAGTTCATAAAAAATAGACATAATACCGTGCATCAAAGGTGAAAGGGTGCATATATTAACAATTTTAAAAATGTAACAATTTTATTAATAAATGTTCTTATAGTTGTAGCCACATACTCAAATAGCTTTAGTTTTAGCTCCCTCATCCTTACACTAAAATTATGTCAAATCTAACACAAATGTTTTTCTCCTTGATTTTTTGACAGCAACTTCAGTCATCAGTCATAGGCCGGGAGAATGCTAGACGCTACTTTGAGGCTGTTCAGGGAACCGATGGCCAAGCAGGAGAGCTGTTTGGCATCCGAAACCTTTTTCGTCTGCAGACTGATGGCACCTGTCTTACTCACCGCATCCTGGAGGTAAAAAGACAAAAAAATTGCATTGTTACATGCTCTCTAACTCCGCATTCCGCTCCTGTATATATCTGTAATTGACATCTGTTATATCAGTTGGTTATTGCTGCCCTAGTCTTGTGGTATTAAAGTAGATTTTTAGTTTTTAGAATTTGTAATTCAGAGTTTCTGAGGAGCATGTGGATGCTATCTGAAGGGTTTCTACATATCCCTAATGACATCCCTTTAATGAACTGTTTATATGAAATGAATTCCTTCTCACTGACATGATGGGAATCGCGTGTTTGGTTCACAGAGGGAGGGCCGAGTGGAGGTGGGGATCACGACAGCCAGAACTCAAGCTCTGGACGAGAGGTTGCAGGAGCCAGTGAGTACCCACCCTTTCACAGACCGGTGTCTGAAGCATTTCTTTTTCCCACCCATCCCTCCCCTCTTCTTTCCCATCATCCATCTATTCCCACGGCATGACAGGCGAACACATGGTCATAATCAACCCCCTCTCAAGCCCAATGGTGAAGACCACACAGAAACGTACTATCTATACCACATTTATTTACTCAGCAGAGGCCTTATCTAATTGTTCTGCTGGAAAGAACCTCACACATTGTTTTTCTGAAGAGGATGGGCACTGACTGCAGCGCTGCGGCTTGTTAAAGTCAATGTTTTGCTGAAAACTGGATGTCGCTATCAGTTAAAGTGTGATAAAGTTGCATTTGATGTGTTTTAGGTGTTATTGATTAAAAACGGTTATATAAATTTCAATCTGAATTGGTTTAGAATATAAATTATTGCCAAATATGACTTTTCCCTGGTCGAGAGCAGTGTTTCCTACAATGTTCTGTTTTTGCACCATTTCAGTTGTATTTTAATTTTTGCATTTAGCAAAGATGAAACCGTAGAAAGTCGTTTATTTTATCACCCAGATTACATTCAGTTTAGACCACTAGCTTAAATATAACATTGTTTGGAGATACAGCATTTCTGTTGTTCAATAGCAATAGCAGAAAGCTATTGCGTGCATATTGGTATATTGTGTATATTATGGAAAAACGGGAAATAAATTGTATAAATATATGTTAAAATATAGCATATGTATAGTTTGCAGATTTTCGGTTACAAATACAAATAAATTGACGTATAACAAAAATGAAGATAAAATAATAAAAAAAGGAACAAATAAAAATTATCTAAAACTTCAAAGCAAAAATAAAGCTACAACACCTTTTTGAAGAGCAACTCACTAAACTTTTGTATCTTTATTTTTCATATTTATATACAAATAATCGTTAAACAAACCATCTCCAGCATAAAACTAACAGAGCCTCTTGATTCACCTCAGGATCTTCAGTCAGCAGATGCTGCTACTGAGAGAGCAGGTGGATCAGCTGGTGCTGGGTTTAAACCCGCTGGGGTGTTGGACTTCAGCAGTGCAAGTGAGGATGAAGATCCCTGCTGCTCCAGGCGCAGGCCCTCAGAAGCACTCACAGGAGAAGTGGGGGGAGATGGTGCTACCTGCATTGGCAATATGGGCCTGTATGATCTGCTCCAGAGACAAATGGCTCAGAGAGAACAGCAGGAGAAGGACAGTGATGAGGACTCTAGTAGTCAGGATGAGGACAACTGTGAAAAACCCATCATGATTAAGGGACAAACATCTAAGATGCGGGATCTGTCCGTTGAATCCAAGGAAATGTTGGAGGGAGTCATTGATAGTAAACAGCAGAAAAAATCAGCAGACCATGAGCTCCTTCCAACAAGTTCACATAAACACAACAAAGACAGCATGACTGCTCGCAAGAATCGTTTTCACAAAAGGGTGAAGTTTGCAGAAAAACGATCTGAAGATGACGTTCCCCTGGAAGGCATGAGATGTATGAAGGACAATAAATCAGCTGACAGATGGTCCTCTGGGAGGGACAACTCCACTCAAAAATCTTTGGGCATAAAGAGCCGAAACTCATGGCAAACATCAGGATCTGACAAAACCCAATCCAGAGATGAAGAAAACACTGGAACACTGGACTCATTAATAGGTAGAACATTTAATAGCTTGGACCATTTATTGGGAATCATCTTGTATATTTAATATATTTTTTGATTTTTACAAATCATCACACACAGAATATATAATTTAATCAAACAAAAGTCATTTAAGAAAATCACAGATAATTTGCAGCAACCAAATAACAATAAACAAAAATAATAATTAACAATTACATTAGAGTTCACTGTGTTGTTTCAGTCAAAAAACAAACAGATGACAAATTTGGAACTTTTGGAAGAAGACTGAAGTAATTTTGAGACTGTTTCAATGTAATATACCTGAACCTATTTTCTGACTTCTCTGACAGGTGGTCTTCAGCACGTGAGCTACACCCACTCTAATCAGAAGGTAGTGGGCTCCAGCAGAGCAGAAGACCGCCTGAGCCGTGCTGCAGTACGAGATGTGTTTGAACTCAACAAGCACTCGCAGCTTCTTGCAAACCAGCTTCCAGACTCGTCAGAGGTTTCAATATGTTTTTTTTAAGAGTGAAAAATTTAAGGGGGTCTGAATACTTTCCGTACCCACTGTATATATGCATGCTGTAGGGTGAATTAAACAGTTGCTGCACTTTTTGTGTTCAGTATTTTAGTGCAACTAACAATAGTATTTCGGTATGCTTTAGAGATTTATTTTTTATTTTTTTATATATATATAAATCTGTTGCACAATATGTGTTTAAGTACGTGTTATCATTTAAACAAACCATGCCTTATTTTTGCACACCACAATTTAAGTAACAATTTTCACACTTTTGCATACATTATTTCAGTGCAAGTACAAAAATATAATTTATTAAAATAAATTTTGAACTACATGCTTGTCATATGAACAACAGTATAATACTCAAATTATTTTACAATCCCGAATTACACAAAACTTCTGAATTTCCTGCCAGACTTGACTCAAAGTAAAAACCTCTGTTCAGTCAAATGTTGACTCTGTAACTGCTCCATTCTGTGAAAGATTCATCAGACTGATTGAGACCAATTACTTAAAATGTATATATTTTCTTTCAGAGTGATTAATTAAAAGAAATGGCAGATTTTTTAATTTTGCATTATTTTGTGGTACATTAGACTTTTTTATATTTTATTACATTAAGCTCAGGCTGGAAAATCATAATTCCTGTAAAATATCATTTCTCTCACTGTGGTGCAGAAGATTCAGCTCTGCGGTGCGGGAAACACTGCATGACGTGGAATATTGTCCTTGGCTGTTTAAAATTATGTTTTGTTGTGTAAATCTACTGCAAATGCAGATCTGATACGTGCTAGTTTTCAGCATTGCACACAGCATGATATTTATCTGTATTGGTAATGTTTTGTCCGTTGTATTTTATATATTATATAATTATTAACATATTAGTTCCAGATATAATTTTTTGGTTGATCAATCCAGAATTATTAGGAAAAGAATCATGATTTTTGGGGAAAGATTTGTTAAATAATTTTTAGAGCCCAATTCTAATATACTGTATTTATTGTGTTGTAGACCCAGTCATCTGATCCCGTACTCACAGATCATGTTGATGGAGATCGGACAATGCTGGAATATGTCAGACCCCACAATGAACATCTGGTCAAACACAACATCAAAACCTCTTACCGCCTGAACAATGTTACTGTCATAGTGGGCGAGACACCCAGTAGCATGTGCAGGTAACTCTATTCTCTGCTCCAAAATACGACTCGCCGTCAACTCTGCACAAAGCAAATAATCGTGTCAATTGGGCTAAGAACAGCAAGTCAGTTCAAATTCCTGGTAGCGCAGGGCCATGTGCCAGTTCTCCCCACAGCTATGGTGTGCTGCCCCCGCCTGGCCCCCGGGGCTGCAGGAGTGAGGGAAGACCACCCCAGAGCCCTCTCACCCACCCGTTTCCCAAGTCATGAGCAAAACCCCCTCTTTATTCTGCTTTTCTCCTCAGTACAGTCTCATAAATGTACTGTTTGTTCATCTAATGGTGAAAACACACACTCATACACACAAGCATGTACTATTTTCCTTGATGAACTGCTGTAATGTGATTCAGCTCCACACAGACGCATGCTTAAGAGGCTTACTTCATAGATAGCGTTTGCTTTGGAACCACAAAGGGTGGCAACCACCATTAGAAGTTACGCCACAAGCAGCTTTTGAGCTCTTTCAGTTTCAAATTACTAAGAGGTTTTCTTTAAAGACACTAACGCTGAATTTTCGGAGTTGTTGTTTTATGCTTTAAAAATGGGCTTTTAAAATGTTGAATTTGGGGTTAGTCATTGAATTTATATTAAAAGGATAGATCACCCAACATTTGTCATCAGTTATACACTCCGCTGCATGTCATTGAAAGCCCGTATGACTTTATTTCAATTGCGGAACATAAAGGAAGATATTTGGAAGAATGTTGGTTACCAAACAGTTGGTTAACATTGATTTTCAATTAATTGTCAAAAAACTAACAAACCAACAACATTTGGGCATTTCTTCAAATATCTTTAATGTTCCACATAAGAACAAAAGTCAAGACAGGTTTCAGACAACACGAGGGTGAATACATGATGACAGAGTATTTAATTTTGGCTGAACTCTCCCTTTAAGAGCATGTTTTATGTCACATGTTTTGTAGCTTTTAGCATTAAGCAAATCTTCTGGTTCTTATTATGTTGTAACTTATGGGCTGTGGTTTAATTATATAATATACAGACTTGTCATAAACTTGCTCCCTGCCTGTATTTTGCAATGCATGGAGGATAAAACAATCTCTTAGAACACTACAAATATACTCCGTTTTTAACTAAACTACTTATTAATATTTCAAATTCCAAGTTGTGTGGTCTAACCAACTTGCAGAAACATTCAGGGAAAACAAACAAACAGGAAATTATATATGAAGAGCCCTGCAGACCCTCATGACTGTGTGTCAAGGTCCATAAGTCTCTTAAAATGTAAAAGATAATTTGACATTTTTAGACAAGGTTAGTTCAGGTTGTAAAATGTCACATGGTTTGACTCTGTTCATGTAATGAAACCAACATGTATACAAAGAGTACTTTTTTAAGTATTGGGCATGTGTATTTTAAATAGATTTGTAAAAACTATTTCCTATTTGTCTTTGTCTTTATAGAAAGTCTGTCTTTTGCCTGTATAGAAGCCAGAGTTGCCGCAGATTACCAAATTAACATGCTTAACAAGGGTTTTGTAGTTAGCTGTCTCTCTAACATAAGTTGTGTCATTAAGATGATATTTGGTCTTGCAGACAGCAGTTGGAAGACATGGCTCAGCTTTTTGGATTCGACTCTGTGCGGGACTTTGCAGAAGAGATTCTGAAGAACGATTCGGAGCAGAGACTTAGCCGATTACGGCACTTCTACAGCCAGAAGAGCCCTGAGCTTAAGAACATCATCAGAAAGACCTTTCCTAAACCCATCGAGCCAGAGCCACCACCTCCGTCTACAGCCAGACAAAGACCTACCTCAAAAAGAGCCCACCCAATCTCCCCTCTTAAAACTCAAGTTGAGGTACCAGCCCCTGAGGTTGAGGATGGAAGAAAAACATCAAAGAAAAAGAAAGTGGGTGAAACAGAAACCTCTGAGGTTCACCTTCATTGCAGTACAGACCTCACAAACAATAAAATGAAGATGCCCTCCACAGACAAATTCTCATCATCGACTTCTGGACATGTTCCTCAAAGGAGCTGTGCACCAGTAGAAGAAAGTAAAACCAACATAACTACTTCCTCACAACCTTTCAAGGACAAGGAATACCCTTCACAGTCATTTCGTGTCTCCACAGATGGTTGTGTTGCATCAAGCTCAACCCAGACCAACAGCTCCTCCCAAATCACTGACCTTATAGGTGACACATCCATCCTGGATGACTTGTTCAAGTCAAAGAGGCAAACTGTGGACCAAGCTAGAGATGTGAAAGCATCCACATGCACAGAAAGAGCAAAAAGTAAAGGAAAAGACTTTTGGGACATTTTGAATGAAGGAAATGAGGAGAGCATTAACAAACTCACAGATCTGACAGAGGTGGAGAAGATCTGTAACAGTGCCAGTGTCTCTGCAAAGTCTAGGAGCAATCAGAAAGCCGAAAGCTCGCAACTTTGGAAAAAAAATGAGAAATTTCTCTGGAAACGATAGTTTTCAAATTCCTTCAACGTGCTTCTTTTTTATTTTATTAATATTTTTTAAATGATTATTTACAATGTTATGTTTTATTGAAAGTGCAGGCTTTTTATTTAAGTCCATTTGTTTTTATTTCTTTTTCATTTTCATTTAAAAAAAAAAAATTATTTTAGTTTTTCTTTCTCAGGATTCAGTAGGTTTCACTGTATATTGACTGTCAGTTAATGCTTTTATTCTTGTTTTATTAATGATATTAGAGTTCATGTTTTGATGAAGGCACAAGGATGCAATTAAATTTTTTCCCATAAAAGGAGAATTTAGATATTGAAAAAAACAATACGAAAAAAAATAATATTACAATAAAGTAACATTTACAAAGATGGTTCATTGGTGGTTTCATTACATAATCGGAAAATTGGAAAAATTAAGAAAGTAATTGTAATATTAAATTCAAATATAATTAATAAAAAAATATTTTTAATGTATATTTAAAAAACATTCATTAAACGAGCTTAAGGGATGTTGAATGTTATTTAGTAATTTTTTATTTTATTTCCTTAAATATTTTACTGTATTTATATTGGAATTGGAAACTGTTTTTTTTTTTTTTTTTCACACAACTGCCTCTCGTTTGGTTTCAGGCAGCTAAATGGCTTAAATAGTTGGTGGTCTTGGACCTCAGACCAAAAAGTGGCGTAAATAGTTTTGAAGTAGTGTAATTGCTTTGATGAAGTGGCATGAATCTCTCTTTCATGGAAGCTTAAGGCCGCTGCTGCTCGTTTCATCTCGTCTGCTGTGAGTCGCAGAGCTCAGCGCCTGTTGCTATCCTCATTACAGCTGCATTTAAGTCTTAAGTGCATTAGCGGTGGCACTACGAGAGAAATGACACACGTGACCTGCAGCTGTCGTCTCACATCACTCAGCTGTTGCACTGAGGTAAACTGAGGGGGTAGGATTTTCACTCTTGATCTCCTCTTAAATGCTGAAATTAGAAAATGTTGATAGCCATTAATTCAAACCAAGACAAGTTGGGGCTACAACAGGACACTTCAGACAGCCTCCAAACTTCTGGGAGGTAGAACAAGGATGGCATATTGTCTTCACGCAACATTTGCTGCAATTGTTCGGGTGGTTGGTTTACAAAGAATGACAATACCTTTCTGAGAGCTGTAGATTCTTATCTGTACCGTAAAGGCCTTGCAAAATGCACTAAAGGAGTAGGGTGGATTTACTGCTAGAACTGGTTTCTAAATTGATCTTCATTTCTTACTGTATGTTCCTGATCATCAGTAGCTACTGGAGGAAATTGGTTTGTCATTTATGTGGATTTTTTTAAAATTTATTTTAATTTTTTTTACCAGGGTTATGTAAAATATACTGTATATTTAAATATGTTATTATTTCTGGGTATGTATATACTATTCAAATGTTTGGGGTATATATATTTTTAAAGAAATTAATACTTTTATTCAGCAAGGATACTAAACAAATACATTAAGGCATAAAAAAAATTATAAAATGTTCTTTTGGACTTTCTGTTTATGAAAGAATACTAATTTTGTTGCCACAGAAGTGCCACAGTTTCCACAACAACAAAACTTTTGACATTAATCTGGAATGTTTCAAGTTTAACATTAATAATCTGGAATGTTTCAAGTCAGCATATTAAAATGATTTCTGAATGATTATGTGACACTGAAGACTGGAGTAATGCAGGAATAAATTACATTTCATAACATGTTAAAATAGAAAACAGTTATTTTACATTTTAATCACATTTCATAATATTAGTGTTTTTAACTCTATTTTTAACAAGTAAATGTAGCTATAAGAGACAAAAATAAAGATTATGTGCACAATTGATGGAATTAAAGGTGTGTCATATGATGTTGCTAAAAAGAACATTATTTTGTGTATTTGGTGTAATGAAATGTGTTTATGCAGTTTAAGGTTAAAAAAACACATTATTTTCCATATGCTGTACATTATTGTTTCTCCTCTATGTCCCGCCTTTCTGAAACGTGTCGATTTTTACAAAGCTCATCGGTCTGAAAAAGCGAGGTGTGCTCTGATTGTAGCTATCCAGTGCGTTGTGATTGGCTGAATACCTCAAGCATGTGACGGAAATGTTACGCCCCTTACCATATTGTGAATGATGCCTGCGGCAACCACATGTGACGACCCTGTGCTGGACTCCGCTTCGTCCACGGTGAAAGCCGATCCGGCGATCGGCAGCACGAAGTTGAAGTATTTCCTCAGCGACCAGCACGGATCAGCTCCAGGCATGACAAAGCGGATATCGTCCTCTTTTGGAAGACCAAACAAAGTAGTTTCGCTTTCACAACGAAGCACACAGCACCTTCACAACATGGCGGTGGGAACAATACTACAGCGAGAATAAAAGTTACGCCTTCTTTCTTTGCGTGAACATTTGAGCGGCGTGATGTAAATCTTCCCACATCGTGACGTAGACATGTGGGGGTGTGTTAGAACGAGCTGTTTTAGGTAGGTGTGGCTGACTCTGAACTTTTATAAAGAATATCTCTTTGGATTTGAGACTTTAGTCTTCGCAACTTTACAGATCTTCTTTATGCACCAAGAGCTTGTAACACTCCAAAGAGAAAGGAAAAATTGAAATCGCATCATATGACCACTTTAATATAACAGCATTTGTATAAAATCGTTGCATTTTTTTTTTTTTGTAAAACGTGGAAAGATTAGAATATTACTTATAAATAAATCTCATAGCATACATCAAATAATTTAGATCATAGGGGCTTTTGCTGCCAAGAAAGGTTGAAAAACCCTGATTTAGTCTATATGTGGCTTTGAATTAGTAAACTGAAGCTGAAACGTTTTAATCAATTTCTGCTATATGCAAACTCAGGAACTGAAAATATATGGCATCTGCTTCCCATTACACGTAGCACTTCATCCTGTTATTTCTCCATGTTACACAAAGAGATATTCAGAAATAACTCATAATTTGCTTGTTTTAGTAGCACCTCCCTCAGCACTGCAGTTCAGTCTAGAGCAGGTAGAACAGGCTGTTTGTTTTTCCTGATACAATAACCAAGACTTGCAGTGCAGTCACACAAGCTATGAGATCGGTCTGCTGCTGAATCTGATTTACTTTGTTTATTTTTCAGTATCACTGGACGATTTGATGGTAAGGGAGTGTGCAAACTAGCCCAAGCCCAACCTCTGTCCAGATTGATGAAAAGGTCAGCTTTCATTTAAATATCATTCTGTTTGACGAAGAAAAGCGTTGACTGAATCATGAAAGTTTTATTTTTATTTATTTTTTGGCCAACTTGTCCTCCATAATATTTGAAACTGATGCTGCTTTGTCAGTTGTTAGGATGACAAAATGTTTTAAAAATGTAAAAAAAATTTTTTAGGGAAGCTGCTCTGCCTCATTGGTCTAACTGCGCGCATCAATATCTAATGACTGAGATGGCCAATCAAATCAAAAACGGGCGGGCCTTTCTGTTCAAAGAAGCAGATGATGAATTCCAGCGCGACGGTTCAGTTTTGACCGGTGTAAAAGTGTGAGGTAAGCTATAAATAGAAAAATATTCAATATTTGACTACTGTTTTAAAATAGAAATGTATAACTTCCAACAGTATTATCCTGTTATACCAGGGGTGCCCAAACTCGGTCCTGGAGGGCCGGTGTCCTGCAGAGTTTAGCTCCAACCCCAATTAAACACACCTGAAGCAGCTAATCAAGCTCTTACTAGGCATACTAGAAACTTCCCGGCAGGTGTGTTGAAGCAAGTTGGAGCTAAAGTCTGTTTGCACAGCCCTGTGTTATACAAACTACTCTACTTTTACGCCATTTTGAATCGTAAATATAGGATGAATAATTTCTATGATTCGAGTAAGTTAATTCATGAATGAATGTGACGAGACAAAAATGTTGTGTTTTCAACATATGCACATATTCACTCTTATTCGTATTTCAAAACACGAATATTAGTTCAAAATAGAAGAAACTGATTACATGATTGTTTTCTTTTTCTTTATCCTATTAAATACATTTAAATATTTTACTCATTTTAATCCTTAACTCATTTAATAACTGATTTCATATTCTTTTAACACTTTCAGCCGGTCCACAAAAATCCCCCTACTTCATTTTATTAGGAAATTATAGCCGTGGTTACCATGGCGACGGGTGCACCATCATGAATGAGGCCTCAGGCTTCAGCTGCAATTATTTTAACACGAGTAACTTATTGAATATCACACCTCACAAAACCATTGAAACACTATAACAATAAACTCCCACTCAAAATGAAGGTCTGACCCCCGATTGAGTTCCCACACGCTCTTTCCTTGCTTGACCTAATTTGTTGAAGTGTTTCAGTATATATTTAAGTAAGCAAACATGGCAGATCCCACTTCCCAGATAGTGTTATTAATGATGTTTTCAGATGTTTTCATGATAAACACCAAAAAAAGAACACATTTGACAGCAAAAAAGGGACAAATTATACAAATAGACAGTTCAGGCACTTTGGTTCCAAATTGTGCGTGTTATGTCTGTCCCAAGCGATGACGAATGGAACTTTTTGATATATTTGGGTAAATATTTACCCATGGGCTATGGGGGAATAAGGCAGATTCTCTGTTTGATTGCCAGAGATCAGTGTCATTTGATCCATTGTTTAGAGAATTGAGAGCTTGATAAACAATCAGTCCTCCTACATCTGCCTGCAGTTTATGTGTGTAGGGACTCGAAGCCCTTGAAGCTGGACCACACAAGCAAAGCTTATTGAGACTGAGCAGTCAGATGCAGAGCGATGACAAAGCAGTCCTCTCACTTTCATGTTCGCATTGCTGATGTAAACACGAAGCATTGTGCTCGTTTATTTCAGCAGAAAATCTCCAACATGAAAACAAATTGTTGGCGCATGACTACATGCAGCTGTTAAACGTGGCAAAATTTAGTAAACAAAATTGTGAAAAACCAAACCATGAGATATTTTACTCGTCTATTTTCTAAACTGTCTCAAAGGTACCAGATTCATGTTTGTTGTGAGCAGTGGTTTATGTTTAGCTTGTTTTAGATGGAATCTTCACAGAAAAGACAATCCAACGTTAATGATAAACAAATGCTTTGACCGCAATGCAACAAACTTCAAAAGTGATCTATAAACCTCCCTTGTGAAAATGAAGTCTGTACAATTGTATTGAATGTGCACTTGTAGCATACTTAAAATCTTAAAAGTTATACTTTTAAAAAGTTTACTTTCAGATAATATATTTTTACTCAAAAGGCCATTTAAAGTTAGTACACTTTTATGACTGTTTCTTAAAGGGGTCATATGATGCTTTTTTAAAGATCATTATTTTGTGTATTTGGTGTAACAGAATAGGTTGACATGCTTTTATGTTCAAAAAACACATTTTTCAAATACTGTACATTATTGTAGGTCCTCTATGCCCCGTCTCTCTCAAACGCTTCGTTTTCTACAAAGTTCCTCCTTCCGACAAGTGCAGTCTGCTCTGATTGGCCAGCTGACCCAGTGCATTGTGATTGGCCGAACACCGCAAGCACTCGTCGGAAATGTAACGTCCCTTACCATAATCGCAAGCTTCATTTTTCAAAATAAATGTAAAGACAGAGCCCGAAAGGGAAACAGAGTCGCGTGACAGACACAGTGATGAAGCTGGTATGTGTTTGCAGTACACAAGCCATGGTTAAGACAGCTGACTCCATTTTGATGTGACGCTCGCTCTCTCTCTCACACACACACACGCGCGCACACACACACACGATGCGCAAAACTCCGCATTTGAAAAGTCAATAGCAAATACTTAAACTAATAACAAAACAGTAGCTGATTCAGAAGCGCCAGATTGTCATAGCAAAGTCAGAATTACCTTCTCTCCTAGGTTCACGAAACGGTCATCCATAAAAAAGCATTGCTGTTCTGTTGTAAGTAATCTTAAAGATTCCTAAATGCATCTACTTTCGGAAGGCCAAATAAAGTGCTTTTGCTTTCGCCTAGAAACACACAGCGTCTCCCTGACATGGCTGCTTCAACACTAACTGCGGTTACTGAAACCACGCCTTCTTTCTTTGCGTGCACATTTGGGCGGCATTATGCTAATATTTCCACATAGTGAGGTAGATATGTGGGGGCGTGTTAGAACGAGCCGTTTTAGGGGGGCGTGGCAGAGTCTTAACTTTGATAAAGAATATCTCTTTGGTTTTAAGACTTTAGTCTTTGCAACTTCAGGGATCTTATCTATGCACAATCAGCTTGTAACACTCCAAAGAGAAAGGAAAACTTGAAATTGCATCATATGACCCCTTTAACACACTTAGTTCACCTAATATAGTTCACCCAAAAATGACAATTCTGTCATCAATTACTCACTCTCATGTTGTTCCAAACCTGTAAGACCTTCATTCATCTTTGGAACACAAATTAAGATATTTTATGATGAAATCTGAAAGCTTTCTGACCCTCCATAGACGGCAACGTAACTGAAACTTTCAAGGCCCAGAAAGATAGTAAGGACATCGTTGGTTCAACCATAATGTTATGAAGCTATGAGAATACTTTTTGTGGGTAAAGAAAACAAAAATAAAGATTTTATTCAACAATTTCTTCTCTTCCATGTCAGTCGACATAAAAGTTGAATAAAGTTGTTATTTTTGTTTTCTTTGTGCACAAAAAGTATTCTCGTAGCTTCATAAAATTAAGGTTGAACCACTGATGACACATGGACTATTTTAACGATGTCCTTACTACCTTTCTGGGCCTTGAACATGGTAGTTGCGTTGCTGTCTATGGAGGGCCAGACTCAGAAAGCTCTTGGATTTCATCAAAAATATCTTAATTTGTGTTCTGAAGATAAACAAAGGTCTTATGGGTTTGGAACGACACGAGGGTGAGTAATTAATGAAAGAATTTTAATTTTTGGGTGAACTATCCCTTTAACACTTTTAAAAACTTTGTAACTTTGTAATGTCAAATTAAAAGTTTTACTTTATTCAGTATTACTTTTAAAATATATATTTTAAATGTACTAAAACGACACCTTATCATTATAAGTGTTTTAAACAGAAATGAGAGCAATAAAATATATTTTAGGTTACCATAAATGCTTGTCAGTTCATTCAGTACTTCAGAGAATTATGAAATTATGTATTAATTTCATAATTTTACCCTCTCCTACTTGAGAGGGTAAAAAAAGCACTCTAAGTTAACTAATTCTATTTATTATAAATATAAACTATAATACATATTAATTTAATTGTAAATAACAATGTTGAATGAACAACACCAACTTTGAATGAACTGACTGATTAATATGATGATGAATTGGCTGATTTGTGATGGCGTGTTTCTGTCATCACAGTTGCTATATATAGTTATGCCGAGTTCACACTGCATGATCACTGTTGGTTTCACACTAAACGACTATCTGGGGTAGCATTCAGTTGTTGCTGTGTTCACACTGCACAATGGAACGACGACAGGAGGTTACACACTGCATGACTTTACAATAGGAAGAATCGCAGACAGCTCTGTCTGGTGCAGGGTTGCCAGGTTTTCGCTACAAAACACACCCGATTACTACTCAAAACTAGCCTGAAAATAGCCCAATTGCTTTCGAGGGGGTCCCCCAGTAAAAATCGCGTTCGGGGGTAAAATACAATTTTTTTTGGCGGGGTTCTCCCGGTACAATTCACATTCCAGGGCCTAAACATCACGTTATTGGGGTCACTTCAACCTGCGGACATAAAAAACAACCGGCGGCAATCGCGGATTTGGCAACACTGGTCCGCAAACTACGTTTCATATAACTCCTCCCCGAACTTCCCGCTACCCTGTATCATCGCCGATGTGTTTTTCAGTCAGAACTCATTTCACACAGCGTGATTGTGAATCGCGACATATCAGCGATTCCCTCAGATCGTGTCTTTGATAATTCACACTGCGTGATTGTCACTCGCATGAACGAGCACCGATTTGCCGATTTTGGGCATTTGTCGGCGATTTCGCAAAACCTGCCGGCGAGTGAAAAATCAGGCTAAAATCGTGCAGTGTGAACTTGGCATTATCGGAATCGCCTGATTTTTAGCATGACCGGCCTGGATCGGTGACTTGCCGATTCCGAGCTGATGCTTTTATGCCAGCGGCGCCGGCAATGACGTCACAGCCACGCGCACACTCACAGGCGCGTGTAAACATGTCGTTTCGTGTGAGAATGATTCTAATTTTAATTGCATTCAGTGTAAATGGCGATTGATAATGTATTTATGTCGTGCCAGATGAGGCTTGCACAGCCTGAGTGAGTGTGTGAGAAAGACAGCACACACAAAGTAACTCACAGAAATGTATAGATGCATACTGCGTAGAAAAACAAAGATATTTACAAAATATGATTTAGGTAAGCAACGTTATACGGCCATGATGTTTCCCCCGAATATCAATATCAACACGATTGCATCGTGTTATACAATCGTATTTCAATAAACAAGAAGTAAAAATTAAGTGACTTAGATTTTAGACAAAATATTGACTGTTTTTGCTCAATTTCGCTGACGAAAATAGTTCAGATCAAAGCCACAGCAGAACTGTTGTGTGTCTCCGAGCAACACACAGCGGTGTTTCGTTAATCCACGTTTTTGAACGAATCGAGTGAGTCAATGATTCAGTGGCCCATTCATAAAGACAGTCACTTGCCTCGTTTTTGAATGAATCTTGAAATTTCTTTTGAATGGTAACAACTCTACAGTTTCTTATTATTCTAACTGAATTAATTGAAACAAAGTAAGAATTTGATGTGAAAGATGACATTTAATAAGGTTAGGGGAAAAATGACCATTTATAAACATAGTGGGAAATGACATCTGTTTTGTTACATACAGCAACTTAAGTTTACTTTCAGTTAACTATTTCTTCCTCTTTCCAGTCACAGAGCACTTTATTTTAAGAGTTGTTTAAGTGAGAGAAAATCTGTAACTTAGTCCAGATTGGGGGAATTGTAATGTTTAATAATTTATTTTATTATGTAAATAATTTTTGATTTGAAATTTGCATAGATTTTTGTTTGTATATGCTATTAATCATAGCTCTTAGAAAGAAAATCAGAATCGGCAAAAATCGGTATCGGCCGGTCACACTTCCAATAAATCGGAAATCGGAATCGGCCAAGAAAATTGCAATCGGTGCATTTCTAATATATATATATATTAGGGATGTAACGATATGAAAATTTCTTATCACGATTATAGTGACCAAAATAATCACGTTATCAGTATTATCACGGTATTGTTAAAATGTGCTGGAGATGTTCAAAAAGTACAGACACATAAATCACTTCAAGTTTTATATTTAAAAATCAACACACAACAAATAAAATGACTGTTTGTTTGCATAATCACTAAAACAATAACATTACCAATGATGTCCGGATTTTAAATGACAACTTGACTGACAACAGTTTAATAGCATGTTCAAATATCTAATGTAAATGTTCAAATAAAGCTTTGAAAAAAAGCCAGACAGAAACTGCACACGGGCTAAATGTAAATATAGGTCTCTGTAAATCCACTCGCTGACAGTAGGTGGCGCTTATGGAAAAGCTGAATTAGAGCTGTTTCCCGTAAACTCTGTGGACAAAGCAGTATTGCGATTAAGAACACTTCCTTTAGGTATTACATGAAGCGAAGATGAAAACAAAATGCCATCGAATCGTTTCTGAAGACAGTCAGAACCTTCAGAGGTACATTCATATAACTAATTCATTCATATATTAATTTGTATAATTCCCTTAGCACTCTTAAAACCTCCCAGCTTTTCCGCCCTGTTTTCACTCAAAACGAAACTACTCTGTGTGCTGTGCGCACGTGAGACTGTTACTTAAAACTGTGCTTTATGCTGTACAGTATTTATTTATCGTGAGTTGTTCAAATCGCGATAATCTAATACGGTTTTAATGATAATTAAAATATGAAACGTTAATACTAACCGTGGGGAATTTTATCATGATTTATCGTCAAAACAGTAATCGTTAAATCTGTTACTTAAAACTGTGCTTTATGCTGTACAGTATTTATTTATCGTGAGTTGTTCAAATCGCGATAATCTAATACGGTTTTAATGATAATTAAAATATGAAACGTTAATACTAACCGTGGGGAATTTTATCATGATTTATCGTCAAAACAGTAATCGTTAAATCCCTAATATATATACAGTGGTGTGAAAAAGTGTTGGCCCCCTTCCTGATTTCTTATTTTTTTGCATGTTTGTCACACTTTAATGTTTCAGATCATCAAACACATTTAAATATTACACAAAGATAATGCAAGTAAATGATAAATGATTATTTCATTTATTAAGGGAAAAAAGCTGTCCAAACCTACGTGGCCCTATACTGTAAACATTTACATTAACATTTAGTAATTTAGCAGACGCTTTTATCCAAAGCGACTTACAAATGAGGACAATAGAAGCAATCAAAACCAACAAAAGAGCAATGATATGCAAGTGCTTGTTTTGTATCTGCGAGCTATAACAATGATTATATCACACAATACTATTAAACACATTGCATCATAGTTAATAGTTTAGATTAGTTAGCTATATAGCAGTCTATTTAATTTAATGAAACAGAAACAAAATAGCCATCTAGCAAAATTAAGGGTCAGTGAAAGTGTGACTATTTCGAGATACAGGGTATAAGAGTAGTTTGTACAATGTTTTAAACCATAGGAAATTGTATTGAGGTAATTGGTGGTTTCCCACAGATTGATAAGATGATCTGCAATCTTGACTTATCCACCACTTGTTTTTAAAAACATTAGATTTTCAGACACCACTGCTGCAATCAGAGCAAGCATAGCTTACCAAGTTAGTGAGGAAAATAAAATGTGATTATTTTAATTATTTCCTTAGTTTTATTCCACATAAATGCCTTTTCTGTTACAAGCAGTAGCATTATAAATTATCAGTGGAAATTCCCTGTAGTAAAAACAGAAACCCTTTTAATATAAGTGAAAACTGATAGTTATCCTGTCAACTGTATTTCAATCAGGACAGCTCGCTCAAGGGTGAACAACTTTATTAACAACTACATCTGCGGTGGAAATCCCCCATCAGACTGCACTTGTTTGTATCCTTTACCTGCTCAGCATCTTCAAGACTTGAAACTGGACTCCACAGAGAGATTCAATCACTACAGCTGATGTGCCTCAGGTTCTGTAATGCTGAGTCAAAAATCTGCCCTCTGCTGGCTATACATTTTTATATGTATATTAATATAAATAATTTGGGCTCATTCTTGTAGTGCTGTCCGCATATCAGCATTTTCATAATGTATTTTTGCTGTGGGTACAGTGATTAGTCACATAAATAATTGGGGGAAGTCATGGCCTAATGGTTTGAGAGAAGGACTTGTAACCCAAAAGGTTGTGGTGTCTCGTACCGGCAGGGATTGTAGGTGGGGGGAGTGAATGTACAGCGCTCTCTTCCACCTTCAATACCATGACTGAGGCGCCCTTGAGCAAGGCACCGAACCCCCAACTGTTCCCCGGGCGCCGCAGCATAAATGGCTGCCCACTGCTCCGGGTGTGTGTTCACGGTGTGTGTGTGTGTGTTCACTGCTGTGTGTGTGCACTTAGGATGGGTTAAATGCAGAGCACTAATTCCGAGTATGGGTCACCATACTTGGCCACATGTCACGTCACTTTCACACACTTTTTTTTTCTCCACTTTTTTTAAACATCGATATAAGGGGATAACGACATTATCAAAAAATTACATCACCTTCAAGCTTTAAAGTCCCCCTGTAGTGAAAATCAAGTTTTTTATGTTGTTTATTTGTCTATATGGTGTTTTTAATATGCCTTTAGACAAACCATGTGCCAATCTATTAATCAACACCATTGTTGAGTATTTTCTCCTTAAAACTGTAGTTTCCCAAAGGCTGACCCAGAAATACGGTTTGAAACAGCCCTCGGTTTGCTACGTCACAAACCAATAACCAATCACGTCAAGGGATCGATTCCTATCACTAGCATGCAAAATATACCAATACCAGCACAAAACCAAAAATAAATTAAAGCAAAAAACCCATGAAGCTGTTGTTTAATGTGAATTTAGAACCACTAACTTGCATTATAACCTGTGGCAACAGTGTAAAAGTAGCCCGGAGACCTCTCCCGCGTCTGCGTATGCTTGCGGGTGCAAATTAAAAATCACAAATGGCTTCAAGGCATTTTAGGACACAACATCGTCAAGTAAGTAACTTAGTAAAAAGATAGTTTTATCAGTCATTATCCGTGTATGCTATTGTTTTGCGTTTACAACAGTTCAGTGGATCAGGAGGCGCTGGCTGGTGTGACTGAGTGGAGGCGGGACTAATTTGCATATTCATAGATCAGAGTATAGTAAATGAGGCCAGGGTGTAGAGTTGCATTCAAGCTATTTTAAGGAATGAGAAAATAATTTTCACAAGAAAAAAACATTTAAATATGCAATTTTGATGATCAAAGATAAGTTTTAAGGGATAAAATATTTGACTACAGGGGGACTTTAAAGATCATCACATCAAAGTGCATTTAACCACTATGTGGCGCCAAATATCTGTTACAAAGTGTTTAGTGGATAATAATGTTATTTATAAAATGCACTTTAAATAAGACCAAACATTTTCTAATCTCAAAATATAGACAAAAATAACAAGGCCACATCTCTTACTCTGTCATTTGGCCTTTCTGAGACTGACCTCCAGTTAATGTTATTAAGGTCAGTACAGCTCAACGATCTCCTGTCTACTGATATGATTATGATGAATAATGATAATATGTTCCGTTATCAACACTGATATAGTGTATTTTGAAGTACCGTGGGTATACAAAGACATGTCAGTTTTTCTTCCTCTCCATTTCTTTCCCAGTCTTATATTTTTGACAAAGTATTGTCATAATAGGTGCAATCAAACCCACACTTTTTGGTGTTTAAGTATAAAATGTTCAATACTGTACATATACTTATAGAATGCAGCTCTCAGCTTCCGACCCTCTCCTTCACATATTCCCTAAAATGATGCTGAAATGCTTCACTCTGCAGGACCCAGGTGGGAATGGACTGCACAATCCCGCCCTATAGATCAGTTAAAGGTTGGTGAGGCACAATACATGCACATACCTAATAATATTACATATTTATTAGTAAAGCAAGTCATTTGCATCATTACCAGTATAGTATGAGTGACACTGCCATATGTTTGGTCACCAGCCTTCAGATACTTCAGTGAGCTCCTCACAAACTCTTCAGGTGTGAATGTGACCATATCTGGCTTCTGATGTCCTGTCATTGATGTTGAAACCCCAAATGAAGCCACCGTCTGAGAACAAAACAGCCATTTGGGAATGAGGACAGTAATATCTTACTCCTGGTAAGCTGTATGTACATTTAATACACACAAAACATTATTTGCCTGATGTGTAGCTAGGTTGTGGATGGTAAAGAGAGCAAAATAACTAGCATTCATTTGCAGGCATGACAAGTTTTTTACTCTACCTGTATAATAATTCCCTGGGATTTATATTCAGCTTGAAGACCCTGTGAAAATCTCTCAACAAAAACCTGTGGATGAGAAGATGTTTTTAATTTGATATGTTGACATTGCCAGTACAGTGCAGAACAGTATTTAGAATAGCAGAAAAAGACAGAACGTTTCAACTTTGTATAGATGTCTTCAGAGCTGGGTATAAACGGATTACATGAAATCTGAATTACGTAATCAGATTAAAAAAGTAAGTACTTGTAATTAGATTACATTACATTTTAAAATACTCATAATCAGACTACAGTTACTTAATATTGATTATAAGATTACATATTATTCACACAATAGCAATAAATATTTCATAATTTATCGATTTTCCCTAATTCCTAATTTTTTGTATTTCAAACACATTAAAATGCACAAATTCATGTTATTTCCTATTTACATGTAATGCAGGGATTCCCAACCTATTTTGTCATCTGAACCTCTTTCACCTAATGTATTTACTAGAAGTATGATTTAATTAATTATTCGTTTTTCATTATACTCACTAACACCCTGCAGTTCCTTTATGAACCCCAGTTTGGGAAACCTTGACATAATGTAATGTTTAATGCACTTCATGTTGTTAATTAAAACGAATGGAATATATTTTCTTACTCTTTGTATTTTTACATCAATATGGTACAATATTATCCTGTTTAAATCAATGCGATAAATTAGTTAGGTCAAATGTAATCAAAAAGTAGTCTGATTATATTACCTAAAATATAATAATGTAATGGATCACGTTACTAACTACAATTTTTGTCATGTAATTTGGAATCAGTAACATACTACAATTTGTAAGTAATCTAACCAGCTCCGGATGTCTTAAGTTAAGTTTACCTTGGATGCTGCATAAAGGGTGTAAATGGGGCAGGGTATTTTGGCTATGCCAGAGGACACATTCAGAATGACTCCTCTTCCTCTAAGGAAATACATATGGTCAGTGTGCTGGCCATTTGTTAAAAATTGTTTGAAAAATCCTGGGAAAACTATTGAACAGAGAAGGCCAAACCTTTGCTGCATTCCTGGTAGCACAATTCTGCACATCTGAATATGGAAAACAATGCGAGTACACTATTAAATCTCATTAGAAGAACCAATTGCTCTCAACTGGCTTTTCTTTAGGATTTTATGATTGATGTCAGGTGGTGATTCAAAATTGTTTATCACCTAAAATTTTTTTTTTTTTTTATAAATGATATAAAATAAATAATAATAAATAAAATCAAACATTTAAATCTATTAATACTACGATGAACTATAGGCCTAACGAATATGCAAAATTATTAACATGACAGTATGATAATTTACAAAAATATCTTTGATTAGAATCATGACCTTTGACATTGATAACAAAAGAATGACAACAAGCGTTTTCTCCCCAACTTTTTAAAGTTTATTAACCAGTTTATTTTTGCTAATCATACATGATTATGTAATCAGTTGCATTTTATTATTTGCAATTAGAATAACTGTTTCCTTGCTTTCTGCAACCCTGTCAGAAGTTGAGCACAGCTTAATTTTGGGTGTGTCTACTGCAACCCAACAGTTGTTAACCACTGCCTCATTGTAATGTGTATATGGTGAGTGGTAATGTTCTGTTTGCTTGTACTCACCTTAACCATGGTTTTCACATTGCAGTTGATAACATCATGTATTCTCTAGGAGAGGCCACAACAACATGAACCATACTGTATAAATGACAATATCTGATAAACACTCCGAAACTGTTCACATCTAAAAAAATAAAGGTTCTTTATTGGCATCTATGGCTCCATGAAGAATCTGCAACATCTATGGTTTCTCTTCAATGCACAAAAGTTTCTACAGATTATTATAGTGTTCACTAAGAATGAAATTGTTCTTTTAAAAACTTAAATGGTTCTTTGCATCACTACAAAAAAGTTATTATGGGCAATTTTCAATTACTATATCTCAAATAATTTTGAAAGACTACTACTTCGTTAATGAGAGCTGGCAGTAGCATATTCTTTATAGGATTTATAATTTAAAAGCATTAATAATGACTGTATGACCTCACTTCTTCCAGGTCAGGCGTTTCAAGTAGCTTGCAGGGTACTTGGCTGGGCAGAATCCCGACATTGTTCACTGTGTTTAAAGAAAAGTAACATTGATCAGCACAGTTGAACATGTTAGAACGTTAAATAAATACGCTGAAGCAATGAGATATCTGATACCTACTGACCTAAAATACCAATTTCCAAACCCTCGATGTTTTCTTGAATGTGCCTATATCTATCATCTTTGGTGAAGTCAGCAGCTATTACTTTGACTTCCCGTCCTGTAGTGAGCTCTGTCAGAACAAGAAAAGAACACTGGTGAAACTGAGCTCTAAGACTACAGACACAGATTTTCCAGCAGTAAACGCTTTACCGATCTTCCTTGCTGCTCTGCCAAGCTTCTCTTGGTTTCTGCTGATGATGATCACGCTCATACCTAGTTTTGAAAGCTGCAGAAAAAGACAGTGTTACCGAAACAGCCTAGTCTGATACTTGGGATGAGCTGGTGTATTTCTTGTTTTTATGTGGTATGGGATCTTTACAAAGAATTTTGAAGTAAACTAAAGATTACTTCCTGTTTCTGGTTGTTTACATGTCCTGTTTAAGGCCCACTTCACTGGTGCAAACATTTTTGTGGAAGAAAGCATTCAGAGATCATTTAGTTTTTATAAATAAATACTGCCGAAATCTGCACACCATGTTATTGCACAGAAGTTTTCATAATCAATTCTCTACTCCAGGAACCCTGCAGCAATTTAGTGTAACTTTTCAGGGGTCAGTGTATTTATATACACTACACTGTAAAATTTTGTTTTTTAAATTTATGGTAAAAAACCGGCAGCTGTGGTTGCCGGAATTTTACCATAAAAAATACGTTAGCAACATTTAAGGTTTTACGGTTTTAACTTAATTTACAGTTAAATACCGTAATTTCATTAACTGACATAATGTTAATATACCCATTGAAGTACAGAAATCTGTTTTGTACCTTTGTAATACACTGACCACCAAATGCAGGTGGTGATGAGAAAGTCACATGATGAACCAAGCAGCTTTTAAATAATAACATATATAGAAGGTGCACAGTGTCATTCACACAAACACAAAACACCATCATGGTAACACACATGAAAATGAAATAATGCAATAAACATTCATTTAACAACATTAGGTGTAACACACAACCCTAATATACAAAACTGATAAGAAAAAATCTAAGAAACAGCTATTTCAACAAAAAAATATAAAATTTGAAATGTAATGCAGGGAATTCTGGAATGTCAATTTACGGTTATTCACTGTAAATTATACGGTCTTTTTCCACTTCCAAAACGGTATACTACCGTAAAATTACATGTAATGTCCAATACAGTTTTTCACCGTATATAGTAGGGGAATTTACCGTTAACCATTTAACAGGTTTTTACTGTAGCATTTTTACAGTCTTTTACCGTTAAATTCACAGTCATTTTTTACAGTGTACCATTTAAAAGTTGGTAAGATTTTTGGTAAGAAATACTAATAACAATTAAAAAAAACCTTTTCAATTTGAATATATTTTAAAACTTAATTTATTCCTACCATTACTCCAGTCTTCAGTATCACATGGTCCTTCAGAAGTCATTCTAATATGCTGATTTGGTGCTCAAGAAACATTTATTATTATTATTATTAATGTTGAAAACAGTTGTTCTATTTAATATTTTGTGGAGACCAAGATGCATTTTTCAGATTTATTTAAGGAATAGAAGTTCAGAAGAACAGCATTTTATTTGAAATATAAACATTTTATTATTTAACATTATGAATGTCTTTACTGACAATTTTGATCACGTTAATGCTTCCTTGCTGAATAAAAATAATATTTAAGTGTACTTTAACTGTGCATATAAGTGCATTTTACTGTTACCTTTTAACTGTATACTTCTTAATTATTTAACTAATCTAATATCTAATCTAACATCAATATTGACATGAGACAGTTTTTACATATGTGGTAGTGTTGTTACCTCTTCAGCATATGCTCTGCCTATTCCATCTGACCCTCCGGTGACCACTTAAACAGAGGAAATATTCAATATTAGACTTAAAATCATAAACCAGAAGATATGAATAATAATCTGATATTCTGTGTTGCTAATTCACTTGAGAACAAATGTGATTGACTATTCAATCTGAGAAGAAAATAACTTATTTTTACAGTAAAAATTACTAACCTTCACATAATAATAAAAAAACCTTTTAAATCAAGCATATCCAGAACATGATAGTCTATCTGTTTCCTGTCACTCTCTCTGAGAATCTCACACACTTCAGATGAAAGGCAGTCAGTGTCTGTTTGTTTTAACAGCACGTTCTTGAACAGACTGTGTGTACCCACCAATTCACTAAACAAATAGGGAGCATGCTGCATATGTGTGAAAAGTCATCTTCTGTGAATGTCTAGAACTGCATCTTCTCTCCACCACTGTTAGTTCATCTGAGAAGTACATGGGAGTACTGAAGAAAAGGGGTGGTGGAGGGTCAGTGGCATGACCAGTGTATAATATAGAGGAAATGATGTAAGACTTACTTCATGCTTTCATTATTGCAGACTAGAAAGGTTTGAACTAATGTCCGTGTTGTCCTCTGTGTGGGAAAATGGCTTTTTTGTGTCTTTCTTTCTTGTTTCCCATGCTTTCGTTCTTTCTTTGCGTCAATGTTCTTGGTGTACAAGAAGTACAAGTAGTACCCTGCTTTAGATCTCGGTGAGATCTCAGGATAAGCAAAATATTT
Source organism: Sinocyclocheilus grahami (assembly GCF_001515645.1). Taxonomy (NCBI): domain Eukaryota; kingdom Metazoa; phylum Chordata; class Actinopteri; order Cypriniformes; family Cyprinidae; genus Sinocyclocheilus; species Sinocyclocheilus grahami. The sequence goes on along the minus strand of NW_015505515.1, from coordinate 106,617 downwards.
TGAATGTCTCAAATGTGAACAATTCAGTCTTTAGCTGGCTTGCCTCAACTTTTAAAATGTATTATATAAGTACAATTGTAATAAATAAATAAATAATTTTAATATACCCAAGCTATGAACTAACAATGAACACTTATATTTATATTAACTAATGTTAAGAATGATTAATAAATTATGTAAAAACAAATGTATTACTTATTATAATTTTTGGGGGCCCTATAAGCAAGTGGTCCCTGAGGGGCCCCCTCAGTAAAATCGTGCTCTGTAGGGCCCCAAGGCTGCATTTATTTGATTTATAATAAAATAAATCAGTGGTATTGCAAAATACTAAAAAATTAATGAACTGTTTTCTTTTTAAATATATTTTAAAATATTCTTGTGATGGCAAAGCTGAGTTTTTAACCAGTCATTTCGCCAGTCTTCAGTGTTACATGATCCTTTAGAAACCTAATATGTCTCTAGAATAAGAATGCAAATCTTACGGCATTCTATCATGCACTCATACTGGCTAAACCAACAAGAATATGCAGAACAACTTACAAAACTCTCTACATGATTATTTATTTATAGTGAAAGGAATAGCAGATGTACTGTGTCTAAACATGCTAGAAAACACCCCCTGCAAAGGGACATTGTAATGCATGCACTCTCCCTCTCTCTCTCTTACACACACACACACAATTTTTTCAAAGCCTTAAAGAGAAAGAATAGTTGCAGAAGGAGAAAAAAGTAATGTTAATTTGTTTTCAAATGAACAGGAACAACCATTCAAAGTCAAGAAATAAAAAAAGAGTAATAACGTCCTGGAACATACTGTTCTAATTGCCTTTTGTTCTCTGCCACTCTCAGTGCCGGAATGGAATGGAAAGGAAGCTTGGGAAAAGTGGCTGGAATTGTTGTTTTTTGTTGCTGAACTTGTATACTCGGTAGGATTTCAAGAAAGCCATAAGGAGGGTCTCTCTTTTGCCAACAACAAAAAAAGCAAGACACTTTGTGAGGGACAATTTAAAGTGAGATGAGAACCTTGTTCCTGAGCCAAACGGTGGAACAAAACCAAGGTAGTGATGGTTTGTAGGAGGGCTACATGGTTCACTGCTTTAAATCCACTGTTCTCAACCAGGGTTCCCTCAAGTTACAGCAGGGGGGCAGTTCAGAAGATATAAGCATTGCATTTTCTTAAATGCTGAAATCATGACATTTCTAACTGTTAGCTCATTTGAAACTTTAAAACTAATTATATTTTAAGCAATATTTAATGTAGTAATGTGAAATAGTGTTCTTAATGAAAGATATTATAAAGGGTTACCAACAAAATCCAGCTTTTTTATTGTTAGCGTATGTCACAAGTTTAACATTGTTACTTTCTCTCTTATTATTTATTTATTAATCATTTATTTCATGCATTTATTATAATTTTCTTTATTTATTTGCAAAAACCTTTCAAGTATAAAAAGGCTGGTTTATATAGAAAATGCATGCTCAACACAAAAATGAAAATCAAAATGCTGGTGTATCTCACCTGCCCATTTCCCCAGAGAGGTGAAAAAAGTCTCAGGAAGAGGACAGAAGAGCTTCGGGACAAGCATCATAAGCAGGCATACTAATTTCCCTCCAAAAACCAGGACGGCACAAGTCCCGGTCAAGATGAAGATAATCTCAATGAGCGTCATGACGGCTTTTCTCAAGGCTTAAAGTGAGTCCTTCCTGCTATCTTGGCCCCTCTTTTTGCTGCCACGGTTCTTTCATTCTCTCATTTTAATCTGACCACAAGCTTCAAAACCCAGTGCTGACAGCTCCCTCAGCCAATCAGAATCTTCTCTGCCCATTCTCACCAGGACAGAATTCACATTCCTCATTTTTTGTGTCTGTTGTGGCATTTAGTATGAGTAAGCTCACATATTGTCATCCAAATCCCAGAGTGAAGGGAATTTAAGTGACTTACCTTGTGTCACAGAATGAGCTTAAATCCTTTCACTGCTACCTTGATCTTACAGAACTGATTTTAAATGTCTTCATGGTGTTGTCCCTGCATACTTTGGCAAAAGTGTTGCTAAATATAGTCCAGCCAGATCGGGCATATAATTTAACTGAAGGCTGCTGGTTAAACCCAAAACACTGCAAAAAAAAGTTGTTGAACTCTCTGACAAACTATAAACTATTCACTATACCTGGCACTTTTAGAACCATTTTCCCCCATTTATCTTGTACATTTTTCAGTTAATTATATTTTTGTTATCTCTTATGTGAATATGCTTGTATAAGCATATTAACTGTATTTTGTACTATTTTAATGTAGTACAATAGACAAAGAGAGATCATTCAGTGAAATAATTACCAGTATTACGTAATTGAGATTAGGGGTGCCGGTAGACACCATTAACTGGTAGAAATTGGTCAACCGGTAGATTTTGGACTATCGTCTTTACCACGGCTACATGCTCATGTGACATTGCTGTGCTACGTGGTCATGAAAACCTATTGTCTGCACACGTTTTTAAGCATTACGGTTTAAAAACAAGTGATTTTAAACCATTGGAATGCAATCAGCAGTGAAAAAGAACTCAAAGACGGTGCACATAGAGCACAGGAGTATTGAACTTAAATACACACACTTACTTGTATGTGTCAAAATGCCTGTCTATGCAAGTATCCTTGTAAACACAGTAGGTCTTAAGTGAAAGCAAACAGCTGAGAAAGAAAACACATTTGTAACAGTATATTGGATCTGGGCAGCTCTTAAAGTGACAGCAGTCTAATATTCCTGCTGTCGGTCATTCATGTTAATCAAACAACAAAAGAGAAAATCTCACTGCTCTTGACTAAATAACTTTTGTAACTTTATTAGAAGAAATATAGATTTTAATGTACATAGTGAAGAATGTGCCGTTTTTATACATTTGATTACACAATGTAGCATTTCTTTTTTACTGTAGAGACCTATAAAGACCTTATTTAAAGCAGAAATAACTATATCGTGATAGTTTTTTAATTTTTATATTTTCTGCCGTTTTAATTTGACAAGTTTAGTCGTTTTTTTTATTAATTCATAACTATATAGTTTTATTTATTTTAGTATTAGTTATTTTAGCACAAGTTAAATCAAGTTACAAATTACAATAAGAAATCTAAAATAAACAGTTTTTAAAAACATTTGATCTCAGTTAACGTTTATTTTATTTCAAGTAACAAAAATGTTTTTTATGGTTTCAGTTTCAGCTGTATTGCACAAATGTATTAATTTAATTGATTTAAATATATACATATATTACAGTAATAAGGCAAGTTTACTAAAAAAAAATAAAATAAAGGATTTTACAGTTTATGAATTCAAATCTGGGTGATGATATGGTGAAGGATAATATTTTATTGATAGTTCATCAGTAAGAACATCCACACTTACCTTTTTCAAGGGAAGACAGAAAGGCAATAATAATGACTGATCATGTCATCTTTTGCAACATGATTTACTGTAAATGTGCATTGCTTAGGCTCTTATTTGTTGACATTTTGCTTTCACAATTATTGATCTTGTGAAGAAAAGTCAACATTCGCGATTAATTTAATCATCACACTAATTACAATCCTCGCAGTCTCATGAGCCCTGTCTAGCACATTTTTCTGGCACTGCAGTGTTGAACTCTGGTATTATGGATATTAAGCAGCTCTAGCGCCTTCTAGTGGTTAAAATTATGCCCTACAGCCCACCGTTTAAACGTGTTACCTTACTCCATTACCTTTATTATTGCTAGAAAGGGAAGATGAACTATGCAAGTAAGCTGAAATGTAAACTCACTCATGTATTAACTGAAGAATAGCTTTGCAGATCAAGAAGTTTCATAGAAGAGCTTTGTTTGCCTACTCAAGATCGGCTTGAACTGAATGAATGGGTGTCGAATGTTTCCTGCCTCATTACTCAATCCCTAGAACCAATTTGTTATTAGTGAGAGAGAAGTTTAAAATCTTCACAGAGGTATTTATTTGATTTGAGAGATTTTCGCTGTCCAGGGGTCCGTTCTTCGTACGTCGCTAACTCAGTTAGCTGGATTTAATCGTTGACGATTTCACTTGATCTTGGATTGGTTGGTTCTTCGAAGCTCATCTCGGAGTTGCTGTCATAGCAACAGGTCCATAAGCTTAAACCTGCTCAGGATCCATTAGCACAGCGCGATAGTGTACTTTTTGAAAGATACCGTCATTTACATAATTTGTTGGAACCTCATATTAAAAGTTCGACTCGTCGGAGTCGGGCTTTAACTACAGTACAAACTGTGTGCATCGCGTTGAGATTCTTTGTGAGTGGCACTTTCCTGTACACTATTGGGGATGTGGAGAACTTGGCCAAAAGTGCTGTCTGTCGTGCCATTCGCAAAGTTTATCTAGCGCTCAAGCAGTTTTTAGGGGTTTTTCCTAGCCACTTAAGACCCCAAGTTGTAAAACAGAGCTTTTTCACCATTGCAGGTATTCTACTTGTTAATGAAGATCGTGTGAATATGACCACGCTAATAAATATGAATCGATTGTCCCCCAGGCTTCTCTAATGTGATTGGTGCCATAGACTGCACACACATTCATATCAAGGCCCCACCAGGCCCCAATGAAGGGGATTTTGTGAACCGAAAGGGGGTTCACACTATAAATGTGCAGGTGAGTTACTATTACAATTCTTAATATTTTTAGATTGGTAATATACACAATTACATAAGTATGCAGTTGAGTGACTACAATATCTTAGATGGTGTGTGACTATGTGCCATGTCTCAAATGTGGACGCCAAATGGCCAGGATCTGTGCATGACTCAAGAATTTTCAGAGTCACATTTATGCACATTATTTGAACGTGGTAAGAAAATATTAATGTCAAGCTCACTGTATTATTACACAAACTTATTCTGGGCCTAACAGAACTGCATTTTGCCATTGTACAGGTGATTACAACGGGATCCTGGTCGGAGACGGGCTATGCCTGTAGGCAGTATCTTATGACCCCATTCCCTGACACCAACCCCGTTACAATGCAGCTCTAGCCAGGACAAGGGCACACATTGACATGACCTTGGCACACATTGACAAGGGCACACATTGACATTGGCAACTAAAGGGAAGATTTCAGTGTCTGAAAAGTCTGAGGGTTGCACCTGACCAGTGTTGGGGGTAACGCATTACAAGTAATGCGAGTTACGTAATCAGATTACTTTTTACTAGTAAAGTAACTCATTACTTTAATTTAGAAGGAAACATCCGAGTTACTTTTTCAAATAAGTAACTCCAGTTACTTTGTGTCCCATGTATTGACCGACAACTCTTGTGTTGCCATGTTGAGAGAAATCGGGAGTAAATGCAGAGGTGTTGTGTGCGCTGTGTGAACATGATGTTACTGTAGTTCTAGACTAAATGTGAACACGCATTTACTCATCTCACCTGCACAAAAACAGATTGTGTTCCTCAAAATGAATAAAAACAGTCAAACGCAAGCTCAGAATATTATACAAACCAGCAATAATTAAATAAAACAAATATAGTTTATGTATTTAATCCCATTTTATTAACCAATGTCTTTGCTACTGACCTTTGATGATCCAATATACACATATAACAAGTCCACTTACTGCACATGCTTCAGCCACCACAAAAAGTGTGGGTGTGTTTTGTAAAACTGCACAAAAAGAGAATACTGTTTCATTACAATGAGGTACACAGGAAAAGAACCATAGCAACATTTCTTCATTTACTCAAAAGTAGGTTTAACTGCCTTCCTTTCATGTCAACGCAATTCAGCACTACTCAAGATCTACCAGCTGAAATGGGTGTAGCTGACATTTGGATTACACCAAATGCAAGGTAGCTACCAATTATTTTACAGTAGCCTATACAAAAATAATTAAAAGCCTCTTTACCAGGTTATGAAGGTGCTGCTGCTACTGCTTCCTGGCTGTGGGTCTAAGGAAGAGCTGCCCCCAGGGATGCCCCAAACATCCAAGTGCCAGCTCTTCTATCAGGGTGTGACCTGGGGGTGCAGGACCACCACCTGTTTGCTTGGGATTTATTAAAGTCCTTGTTAAAATGTTAGAATCCGTGGACTAAACCAACCAGCTATGAGGTGAATCACAAAATTACAAACTGATTTGAAGAAAAAAAGTTAAAAAAAATTAGATCAAAGGGTTTTTCAATTTGCAATAGTTAATCCTGGGTTATTCTAGTCCAGGTGAATGGAATCCTGAATTATCATGTTTCACACTGCTCATAATTTACCTGGGGTTAACAATAAATCCTGGGTATTCATAAACTGACATTTCATAGTGTACATTCCTAAACTCCTGGTTAACATTCATATTTGCGGTGTCAGTGCCCTTATTGGAAGAATGACACGGCATGTGATGTGCTAACATAATGGCTCTAGTATTGCTCATCCTCGTGTTATATATTGCAGAGTATTTTCAAGTTTTCCAGAATTGACTTTTCGTTGGAATATAAAACTATATAGAATAAAGCAGTATCTTATTCACTCTGATTCATGTTGTTTTCGTCACCATTTGACATTTTTCCACCCAAACGCTATAACGACTTCATGCAGCACAATGTTTTTCTGTGAATGTCCAAAACGCATGGATAAGAGGGACGAGATTGTGTGTCTGTTTTTGAAATTCACTACACGACTTTTAAAGGGGTCATCGGATGCCCATTTTCTGCAAGTTGATATGAGTTTTTAGGGTCTTAATGAAAAGTTTATAACATACTTTGGTAAAAATTTCTCAATGGTAGTGTAAAACATCACCCTTTTTTACCCTGTCAAAAACAGCGCTGTTCACAGCAAGCCGTTTCAGTGTATGTACCTTTAAATGCTAATGAGCTCTGCTCACCCCACCCCTCTCTTCCTGGGGAGACCAGCCGTTCTCATAAGACTGTAAATTACGGTGGCTGTAAAGTGCAAAGCAAATCACAATTCTGAAAACAAAATAACAAATTACAAATGCAAGTCTAAAAAACTAAATAACAATTCAGAAAGCACAACGACAAATCCGAAAACAAATGAACAAGTCAGAAAACACAACGACAAATCAGACAAACCGGAAAAGGTAGGTATAGTTTGAGACAGCACCATTGGTTTGGGATTACTCACCGCTGACTAGACGAGACATATATAGATCCACTAATATAGATCAGTGGTGGTGTAAGCGCGAAACCTGCGGGAATGACTAAAATAATGCGCAATACAAGCACTATTTAACCGGCGCGAATGAGACGTGTGTGTGTGTGTGTGTGTGAGAGAGAAGGGGTCGTCGGAGAGAAGTGAGTGAGAATGCGCGGCTGATGTTATTGCCTGAGCTGCTGGTAACAAAACGGATTGGCTTGGAATCGGAAAGAAGTGAGACTGACCGACCATCATGAGGAAAATCGGCCGATTCCGATCCCTGGCCGATCGATCGGTGCATCTCTAAGTGTAAACATTAGCCGTAGAACTTGCTAACTAGCACAATATTTAGGAGAGGCGATTTGCAAAGATTTATAAAAAAACAAAACCTTATACTCACTTCTTGTGTAGGTGAAGCTGGATCACGAATGATTCTCACGAACATAGCCGCATTTAGGTACATCGGGGAGGCGCATTCCCTTCAAAAACAAAAGTAATCCACTGCGTCTTCAGCGGCTCAGATATCGGGAGTAAATGATGACTGCTATGTTCATTATTACATCCAACAACAAAACACCTCAATCACTTAGGAGACATTCTTGTCTACACCTGCTCCAATGTCAAAACAATGGCGGACTGTTCACAGCCCACTCGGAGCGGGTCTGTGCTAAAACGGCCATGTCAGTCAATAGTCGTAAAAGTCAATTTTGCATCTGATGACCCCTTTAAAATCTGAACAGATTTTAATACACTAGACATGATCATACACTTACTGACTTTTTAAACAGTCAATACGCTAAACGACTGAGAATCATACATTATCAGTTGTTCTGATCACAACAAGCGCACGCAGAAATGTGCGCCTTGTAGCTTGGAGACACGTTAAAAATGCAAAACAGTGTGTTCTAAAATCGTAATATATCAAACATACACTACGCGATTTTCTGTGTAATCTAGTGTCAACTCCGATCTGCAGGTTGTCTCTGACTTCCAGCAACTAGTGTCAACTTCTCCAGACTGTAAATTGGGCCAAAAATCTGGGCAAAAGTCATGTAGTGTATTCCAGCCTTAACCGTAACATTCTAACACCGTATCGTTTCACACTGTACAAGTTTGGCACCGCAATGCAGGGTTTACACAGCAAAAGTATGAAAAGCAGTGCGTACCCCATTTCTAAGTTACAAATGTGAAATTTACTTTTACACGAGGTTAAAGGCGGGATTTAAAATTGAAGATTTAAAGCTGAAGTCCATAAGTTTTGCCTCTTTGTCGACATCTCTGTTTGAAAACCTGGAATTGCAGCTGTGTGCGGAATTATCTAGTTTGCGTGGGTTGTGCGGCGGCATGGCACCAGCGTGGATGAATCTAATGCTCTGAAGAGTTTGTGTGGCAGTCAGTCACCGCACCGGTGTGGCTATTTACTGTACTTCGCAATCACAGATTCTAGCCTACGTCTTGGAACATCTAGTAAATCTGAACAAGTAAGTAACAAGTCTGCCACATTTGTTCTGACCAACTGAGGGAAAAATCATTACCATAAATCTCGCTACCAATGGTGATTAAATCTAAAGATCGGTTAGCACATATCACATCAAACCATTCAAATTATTATTATTGTTATACTTTATTCCCAAATGATTAATGTTAACAACATCAGCATTGGTGACTAAGACATAGTGTGTATTAGCGTGTAGATTTCAATTTCTGCACAGTCTAATCTAATTGTCATACTCTTCGAATTTCAAATTAAGAAATTCTGTTTAACCCAAAAAGCAAATTATGCTCCCTTCGAACTGGTTGTCTTTAAAATACAAATCTTTGTAATCCCAGGCTGTCTGTAATCAGAAGCACATTTATAACTGGAATATAATTTAATTTCATTCACATGTTTCATAAACACATAAACCTTTATGGATTACAATCCGCAATCAAAATGATACATATAATTATTCTGACTGCTGTGAGAAAATGCTATAAACGATCCGCCACCTGAAGGATCTTCACATGCGATAGCCTAGTAGCCGGGACAACTTCTTTATGTTTACAGAAGTGACGTAATGACACAGTGCCATGCACGAATTTCCCGCGAAAACCTACCCGTACCACTCAAATTAGAAAACATTATTATAAGCTAACCGTTGTGAATCGGGCTAAAGTAAGGCGATAGTTTTGAGCACTGGCTGGTTATGTGCTTGCTCAAATATTGATTTCGGATCATTTTTAACCAAAAAAAGTTACGGACTGCAGCTTTAACAAAACCACCAATTAACATCCTTGATTCTCACTGTAGGTCTGTTTTTGACCGTTTAACGTTAATGCTAAAAAGCAATTACCCTATAGAGATAAATAGATTATTTAAAGATAAATGGGATTTTTGCTTCTGGAACCTGACTGTTGCACTCTGTATCCTTGAATATAACATGGCTGATGTGTTGACCAGTCAATATCCAGGATCGATCCTTTGTTATATTGAGTAACTTATGCTTCAGGTAAAATGGCCAGTTAATTCATTTAAAGATGAAAACCATAATGGACAAATAGTATGGCCGATTGTGTAAACGTGTGAAATGAATGTGACTAGACTCCCTTCCTCATCTCCTACTGTATGTTTTGATATATAATCATAGCAGTGTACAATTTACAGTTGGTGTTCAATCTGCTCTTGATTGGAATATAATATGAGAGATGAATCAGCAAGACTCTGAAATGATTTATTTAAATAGCATTCAAATATCCTGGAAGCCTTTCATGCTCTGTCTTCCTCACAGTGCTGATATCATTTAGTGGTATATCAGATTTCAGTCCGTTTATGGACTTATAAAAGAGACTTCACCTGCTATTGAGGTCACACACTTCTCCGCAGTTTTGAATGGGCAGAACGATGAATAATAATCAATGAATGCCTAAAAATCGTTTATTAGATTATGTATTAAACATGTATGTGAATGTTTCTACACACATGCAGAGATGAGTTTAAAACCTGTATTTCATGCTAGAGCATCATGTGCAGCAGCATGTGCTGTGTGTACATATTGTGATAGGATCAGACAGCAACAGTCGCATAGTGTTTATGTAGCCAGGCCTACATTAGATAAGTGTTTGCTGAGTTGTTGAACTTACTAAAAAAAGAAATGGTCAGGTTCAAGCCAATTTGCCCATTTTTGGTCTTAGTGATTTATGAGTTTATTAACAAGAACTATAGTGAACATTAACAAAACCTAAAATAAAACTCCAGAAAGGTGTAAAATATGTGACCTTTAATAATAATTTTATTAGCAGTAGTAGTAGTACTATCATCATTACATTGTCATATATTTCTGTCACAGTTTCTTCAAGTTAAACTGAACTTTTATTTTGACAGGTTGCTGTGAAAACCTTTGAGTTTCTCTTTGTATATGATATGATAGTTTTTCTCAAAATAAATGGTAAAATGCTCATGAAATGAGCATGCAGTTCTAGAGATTGTTCTTGTGTTCATGCACTCATAAATTGAGGCGGCAGAGGCTGAAATCACCATGAGCATCACTCGTGCTTCAGTATGTTTGTAGTAAATGAAACCGTGTATCTGTGGCATTTATTCACACAGAGCCATGCAGAACATGCAGGATTCATATTTAAATAGTCTTTTTGCAGCTTAATATTCACAGACACTAGGACATATCATGTTTTGATTTTAGTGTACTGACCTGCTTTTGATGAATCCATCCAAAATTTTGCAAATTCTGTGACGTTCTGCGTTATACAGTAAATTATGTTTTAGGGTTGCTCCGATTGATCGGTTACTGATCACTATCGCCTGATAATTGCTTTGGGATGTTTGATCGGCGGTCTCTAAAAAGGCCGATCTCATAAACCGATCTCAAGCTGATGACGCACCTGCTGTGTTCCACACAGAGTTTGCTGCTCGCGCTGAATTAAAGTGACAGCGCATTATTTGCAAAATGTAGTAATTACACCATAAATGCATATAATTAAAGTCTACTGTGTTTCACAGTCAACACATGGCTTTTTGGCTAGGTTTAAAAGAAAAGAGCACTTTTAGATAAACAAGGCAATAACAGATTGCACTCATGGAGGTAGGAAAGCAAAGTTCTTTATGAACCGCAGAATTGCTTATAATAAAAATTCAAATGCAAAAAAGGCAGTAGAGCTGACTATTTCTGTCAGTGGTAAGTTTAAATTTAGAATGTTTGTGATAACGTAAGAAAAGTATTTAAAATGTTTTGCTACTTGCTTGAGCAACTGTGTTGTGCTGTGTGTAAGCTATTGTCAGGGCTTAAAGTTCTCCGGCACCGTGCCGGATCTCTGGTGTGCGGCGTTTGGCTGCGGGGGAAAAAAAGATAGTCATCCTACATTTAAAAACACTTGTTGATATCACGTTCGAGTTCATGAGTTTGCCTACCAATGTATAAGAGGAACACAGTTTTCACTCTCAACCAAACTAACATTACTAGCCAATCAGAAGTTTTTGCTTTTATAAACACGAGACGCGCATTAGTATCCAATTGCAGTCGCATTTGATGAATGGAAAAGAAGCCTGGGTCTCGAGCGCGACACATTGAAAAAGCTGCGAGGAGCAATGGTCAAAGATTTCCATCTAGCGTCATATTTACATAGAAAAGCTATTAAAGGGGTCCTATTGTGCTCTTTTACAAAGTCTTGATTTTGTTTTGGGGGTGTACTAGAACATGCTCTCATGCTTGGTGGTTCGAAAAACGCATTATTTTTCACATAATTTACATTATTACAATACCTCTCTCCCCAGGCTGGCACAAACGGCTCAATTAGTTCCGGCTTTGTTGAAGGTCCGCCTTCCGAAAAACAAAATGTGTTGTGATTGGTGAACAGCTTAGACGGTGTTTCAGTACTGCCACGCCTTTCAACAAAACCTTTTGGCGAATCCGGCACTTCTCACTTCTCACAGCATTTCAGGCGGTCGCGCACCGGACGAGAAGCGCAGCGTTGCGCCACGTCTTTAAAATTCAAATACATTATTTTCTATGAGTGTAGGCACACCAGAGGTGCCGTTCGGCATCTGTCCGCGCCGCCCAGCTACGTCGTGTTGTACTTTGAATTGTTCTAGACCAGCGGTTCTCAATTCCAGTCCTCGTGCATGTTTTGCACGTCTCTCTTTGTTAACACACCTGTTTCAGGAACTGTGTTCCGACTGACATGCTCCCTACACAGTGTGCATTGCTCCCTACACCCTGAGCAGGGGAAATCCGTTGAAGTTTACTTCACTTCGGAATGTTCATTTACAGATTTGCACTCCGCCGCTGCCTGCAGCGTTTTCACACAAACGAAACTTACTAGAGAAGCGTGAAGTGGGACATAATATACCTCTGTAAATAAATACAATTTAAATTCACGTCTCGCACACTTAAATGCCCTTTGTATGGAACACATACGCTCCCTTCAAACTGTAATCATGGAGGAATATCAGGTAATGTCCACTTCGCAGGGCACTTACAGTCAAATATATCAAACGTATGAAGCAATAAGAGAAACATACAAAATGTGCAGAGCGGGGGTACGCGAGGACTGGAATTGAGAACAGCTGCTCTAGACATGCCAAAAGTTTGAGGCTACAGCACAGCAGCTCTTCTTGGTTTTCTCTGATGCACTAACTCTGCAGCAGCACTTCTTCTTCGTCGTCTCGTCTCATTCACTCACTCAACCAAGCGTTCTAACCACGACCTCGCCCCTCCCCACCCCCCAACCATTCGAATTTCTGTAGGCGGGAATTATTTGTAATGATATTCCAATGAGCCGCTTTGTGATATCACAAAGCCCGGAAACCAAACGCTGTAGTCCAAACGAGCCGTTTGCTGTAGTTCTTGAAAATGGATTTTTAAAAAACTAAAGATCTCCCTTTGGAGTGGACTTTGAAATTTGTAACTTTCTAGATCTTTTTTATGCCCAAACATACACACTACACACTGACTAAAATTAAAAAAGTGAAAAAGCATAATAGAACCCCTTTAAAAAAGCAGCGGAGCTTTGTAAACAGCTCAGAGTAATCACGTCATCTCCATAAAAACGATATAATTGCCAGAACAAATTTACCGGGATTTTTGAAAAGGTCCTGCTCACACATGATCTCTTAACGGTAATTTACCAGTAAAGACTGTATGTGTGAAAGGGGCTAAACTCTTCCTCTGCATATGCGGTGAGTTTGGGTTGCTTAACGTTCATCTGGGAAAACTCACTTGATTTGTAACGTAAATCATTTAAACATATGCCTACACAGGAGAATCCATCAACATTTCTAAATATGCGATTTATTGTACATCGCGATTTCAAAATGAAAGTTTCTGACTTTGCATGTGGCCAAATATTTAAACGTTGAATCACGTGAAACCTCACCAGGCTGTTGGCGCCCTCTGCAGGTATTTGTTATAAATATTGGCCTTTTTTTTTTACAGTCTATGATAACAGGCATATTATATTATGTATTTAACCGTGTTGTTCAATAAAACCATGTACTTGGTTTTGATACTTTATTTGAGGCCAATTATTATTGCCTCATCGTTACTTTATATATAAATATAGTCATATTAAAGCCTGTTTTTCCACTTGGTTCTATTTGAATTACAAAAAAATATCAGATTACTTGTCAAAATAATCAGTAGATTACTTGATTATAGGGATGCACCGAATGTTCAGCAAACCAAAATTATTTGGCCGAAAATAGCAACAAAAGCTCTTTTGGTGTTCGGCCGAATAAGCGAAAAGACTGAATAAATTGCACCGAACAATGACGTGATGCAATCAAATAGAAGCACGCACTAATGCAGCAAACATGTCAGCAGTGTGGAAGCATTTAAAAGTGTCAGAGAAAGACGCAAAAATTATTTCAAGTACCGACAGCGAGAGACTGTTTAGTACTGCATCGCATGTCTCCGATGAGATGTGGAAGGGGTGGTTGTTGCTGGTTACTGTATGATGACTGAAATAGCAAAATGCCCTTAAACAATTAAATAAACTGCAGAACGTTGTGTTTTCTAATACACAAACGAATTGCATGTATGCAAACAGCGCTGCATGAGCTCGCGGCACCAGGGTTCAAAGTCCAAAGTGCGATGAAAATCTAATAAATTAATACATTTATTAGGCTATAGCATTCACACATTGTTCAGACTGGGATCTGTAATATTTCCTAATGTTTTAAAGGAAGTCTCTTCTGCTCAGCAAGGCTGCATTTATTTGTATAGTAAAAAAATACATGCCTAATTCAAGAAGGGGGTCTCAAAAATGGCCAAAAAATATTATTTTACTAACTTATTAATTTTAAGTTAAATTGTGTTTTATTGGTATAATGTCTGCTAGAATGTTAAAAAATGTTCAGTGTTAAGTAAATATTTTTAAAGCACATTTTGGCTATTTAATTTATGCAATGGTGAAAAAAATTGTCAAAATGGGGGAAAAAATGCGAAAAACCGTGTTCGGTATTCGGCCTTCGGCCCAGTGTTTAATTTTTCTTCGGCTTCAGCCAAGAATTTTCATTTCGGTGCATCCCTAATAATCATTAGTTAAGCACTAGATTAGTTAAAACATTTCAAAATACAACTGCATTTGTTACTTTTTGTGATTTAAAAGACAAATATTTTGTCATTTGAAAATTTTCTTAAATTATTAAAACATTGTCTCGTTCTAGTGAACCAAGTATCTGCATTTTGTCTCATCTTGTGAGCTAAGTGTATTGTCACACCCCTAGTGACTATGAGCGTGATAAAGCTCATAATTTTCCAAGTGTATGATAGAGGTCGACCGATATGGGTTTTTAACTAGCCGATGCCGATATTTAAAAAGCAGGGCAGCCGATGGCCGATATATGATGCCGATATTTTGGCCGATTTTCTTTTTTTTTCCCCCCTTCATCTCATAAAAGTGAGTTCGAGTAAATGATTATTGCAGGGTACAAGATAGTAATAGTAGTAGTAGCCTAATTCAGAGTAATAATACATGGCTCAAAACTTAAGCACCTTCTCAAAACAGTCCTGAAGCATGCTTTTTGTTTATGTTTGCTGACCGACAACAGTGTTTCCCCCAGACTTGCAAATGAAAATTCATTCTGAAGACGGTCGGTTCTTTTCAAAGATACATATAAAAACACCAGCGCTGCATTTTAATTTTGAAACGTGCAGTGCTCAGTTTATTCAACGAAGTATAAGCCTTTTGGAAAATCTATTTGTGGTGGTCAGTTTTGATACTGTGACGGGCCGCCACGTCGGACCTACACGCACATTTCATGAGGAAAGTTAACATGCACATTATAATCAGCTCAGAAATTTCGTCTGAATTGCATGTTTCTACTTTCACATACTTGTTGCACTTATGAATATGATAACTTTCCGGCATCAATTCTAGTAGGGTAAAACGTAATTACGCTTTCAAAACGGTCTGTTTTGCCCTGCCATCATTAGCTGAAGCTGTGTGTGAACAAGAAGTGGCTGCAGAGTGTGAGTTGCTCCGTCTCTCACACAACCAGAGAGAGATTCTCCGGTGTTCCGCAACATCCATTTGTCATAGTATTCTTTCAAATGTTAAAGTTGCCACAGTCATTGCATTCTTTGCATGTGCTGCACTCAGGCACGGCACCAGAATTTTTTCTCCACCAGTGCTAAGGGGGGGCTAGACCAATATGTGGGGGTGCTAAGAAAATAAATGCTATTGATGACATCAGAGTTACTTCATAAAGAAATGGGGCTAAACCGGGGCTATTAAAAATTCTGACGGGGCTATAGCCCCCCCTAGCCCCGGTGTAGCGCCGTCACTGGCTGCACTTTATTTGTACCATTTTGTTTTATTAGTTTATTTATTAGAATTTGAAAGATAATAACAACGTTGATTGATAAGTGAGATCTGATTTTAGTCCTTGAAAACCAAAAAAGTAGTGCAAGTCCTTGAAAGTCCTTGAATTTTATTTTGCAGTATCTGTACGAACCCTGTTTAAGTGACCAGCTCTTGGACCATTTTAATGTTTTTGTTGTTGTTGTTAATTGAACTGAACTATAGTTTTCTGTAGTAAACTGTCTTTGTATAGTTCCTATTTTATATTAATTTCCTAGTATTTAATTTACCATTATTTCTTTTGAACAAAACAATTTCAGAAATTTCATGTTTTAGATTGTAGGTCATTTTGTACCCTGTCAAGTACAAAGCTAACCAGCAAAACTTGATATCAAAAGCATCCTAAATGTTACATGTGTTTGCACCATATTGTAGTGAGTAAACATTCTTGGTATTGCTGTTTGAAATATTCCACCATAACATGTAGTCTGAGCCTGTCAAGGGCTAATGGCAATGGCAGATATGTTACTAGTTGGTTTCAAGGAAAATAATTTTCTTTTTTTTGTTTACCAAATAACCCTGTGTATGTGTCCGCCCCCGCAACCCCCAACCCCTGGAAAAAAAGTTCAGGCTCAGGATTTTAATTTTTTTTTCTTTAACCCCATAGCAACAGTTGCACGAGTGTAAAAACAAAAATGCACTGCATGATCGAACATTTAGGTGAGATGAATATATATATTTTTTTAAATGTAAAAAAAATGCTCCCCTCCACCCCTCAAATAAAAAAAATCCCCTTTCACAAGAGTCACCTATAAGAGGGAAATTCCCCCCATTTTCAAACATGAAATTCAGACCCTGAATAAATGTCTAAAATTCCTGATTGGAGTATTACTATAAATAATTCTACATAATAAAAATAAGGCTTTAAAAATATCGGTATCGGTGATCATATCGGCAGATACTGCTGTCAACAGTCAACAGCGATGAAAAAAAACGTGGACAAACTATTCACTCTTGTTCAATGCGAATGCCGTATGCTGGAATATGAGCCTTTATTCCGTCATCACCCGGGTGCTGATAGCGTGCGCGCACAGGTGAGACCTGAACAGCACACGTTGATATCTGTGTTTAAGCTAAACTCATTTAAGCTTAGCCAGTTTAAACATTTAAGTGCCAGAGGACGGGAGCTCGCGCGCGCAGTGAGTAGATTTGTGTATGCGCTCATCCGAAGCGCGTAAACCCGCGCCTCAGAACGAGTGCAAATATTAAGCTCTCTCTGAAGTATTGTGTTTAAATGGACAAATTCACACAAAAATTATGTCAAAATGCTGGTCTTGGTAAGTATCCTATAGCAGTCATAGCTGGCTGAACGTACTGGATCAGTGCACTGGATCAGTGCATTCTCTTAAAGTGACAGCACTTTCTTAATATTAATCAAACAGCAACAAAAAAGAAATCACTCACTGCTCTTGATTGAATAGCTTTTATAACTTTTATAAAGATGAATCTTTAATTTATACAGTCAAATATGCAATGCTGTTTTACATTTCCTTACTTTATTCAATTTCTATGCCTAAAAACTAATGTTAGACCTACCTAAAAAAAAACTCTGAAAATCACTGTTTTATTTGTATCTTTACTCTGTTGTATTTATTTGTGCTGTTGCTTGTAGTTAGATATATTATTCTTATTTTCTTTATATTTGTTTGACAGTATAGTTTTTGCCTGAACATAGCACATACCGAACCATACCGAAACCCTAAAACCGTGATACAAACTGAACCATGAGTGAGTTGAACCATTCCACCCCTACTGTACATTATTGTTTCTCCTCTATGCCCCACTTTTCTGAAACGCGTGGATTTTTACAAAGCTCATCGTTCTGAAAAGCGAGGTGTGCTCTGATTGGCCAGCTATCCAGTGCGTTGTGATTGGCCGAATACCTCAAGCGTGTGACGGAAATGTTACGCCCCTCACCATATTGCGATGCCCTGTCCCGGCCGGAGCAACGAGACAAAAACATTAAAACCCATTATAAACCAGGGATTTGTTGCATGCAGTGGGGACATAATTATGGATTATATTGATTTATACTTTTTATGCATTGCTTTGCATCACGCCGCATAAACGTAAAACCATGTTGACAAACAACAAGCGCTACTCTACACTGCTCAAAACTTGCATTTGAATCATCAGTGGCAAATTCTTTAAATATGAAAACATACTTACAGTCTGTGAGTCAGAACAGCCGGCATTGTAGTCTACTTTCCCAGGTTCAGGAAACAGTCCTCCATAAAATGTGCTGCACACATCTGAATATTTGGGTTGAACTGTTCTGGAACAGTGTTGTAAATACAACTTAACCACTGATTTCTAGTCGTGTCCTCTTTTGGAAGGCCAAACAAAGTAGTTTTGCTTTCGCAACGAAACACACAACATCTTCACAGCATGGTGGCAGCAACAATAATGTTACACCTTCTTTCTTTGCGTGAACATTTGGGTGGCGTTATGCAAATCTTCCCACACAGTGACGTAGACATGTGGGCGCATGTTTAAATGAGGCGTTTTAGGAGGGCGTGGACCAGTCTTAACTTTTATAAAGAATATCTCTTTGGGTTTGAGACTTTAGTCTTTGCAACTTTAGGGATCTTATCTATTCACGAACAGTTTGTAACATTCCAAAGCGAAAGGAAAACTTGAAATCGCATCATATGACCCCTTTAAGAAATGAGATAGTTTTCCACATAACTAAGAGTGAATTACCCATCGTCCATTTTCCATGTTCCCTGTTGATCTTCTCACAAAACTTTCCATACACTCCCTCTGAGCTTTGAATGCCAGTACTCACAAGACAGCCTTGTGTGTATCCCCGACAACATTTGGCTCTTCGTTTGGCATTCTCAAAGGAAGGCAAGTTGCCCGTTTACCATGCCCATTGCAGCACTAAAAGAACAATAAGTCATTGATATGTCTGAGGAACTGCTGGGAGGTGCTCTTTAAACACAATGGCTTATTCTCTGTAAAGCGACATGACGGTGTTGTGAAGATGTCGGAACAGGTTCTGGGACTGTTTGTAGCAGAACATTGTGGCTGAAGAGACATTTAAACAAAAAAACATGACATAAGAGGGAGGAGAGGAGGTGACCACATTAATCTCTCATTGTTTATGAAATAGCGACGTTCTTAAATGTTTTTAAACAAGAATGTGGGACATTGTGTTGATTCTTGATGTTTTGCTTCTCGAAGTGAAGTCATTGACTTCATTAAGCTATCATGAGGATGAATGTGTTTTTAAATAAAGTGCCGTGGCTCAATTTATGACCAGGTTAAGTGGTGTTAAGAGTTTGGTTGTAGTTACAAAATGAAATGCCTAAAATGCACATGGTTGCTTCTTGTTTAGGTTTTGAGTAACTCGACGCCCTCCAATAAATTCGGTGGAGGAATCCATAAAGCCTCACCCTGAACTGTTGTTTACTTAAGGAAGCTGGAGGAAGAACAGAAACACCCTGTACATGCCCTTCTCACCATCAAACAAGTCTGTGCTTTGCCAGTATGTACTTTAGTGTGTGTTAAGAACTGAAGAGGGTTTGTTTTCTCTTTTAGTCACATGGAAATACATGGCTGCTTGTTGTTGTTTGGCTGTCACTCCTCGGCAACTTGCACCAGTCCCAGATGACACCGTAGGACTGCTTGCACACTGGGGTACTGGGTGAAAATTCGGACCTGTCAGTAAATGGTGCACAGGACTATCATGTGTCTGTCGTCACTGAATCTTTCAGTCTTGAGATTGCACAATTGTTAAAAAAAAAAAAATCTGACTGATGCACTGGGATAAAATGTAGATCTATAATCAAAGCGCTGTAGTTCTCATTTCTCTTGGCATGTTAGGGTAATGTACAAAGACAGGTCGGCAGTAGCCACGGGCTGCCTCTAGTGCACTAGATGTTGCTGCAGGCACACTGTCACCGAGCCGTTAGAACATAATTTTGGCAAATGTGTCAAAATATCACTGAAATGACCGGGAGACTTACAGATGTTTTCAAAAGAGAACTCTTCCCTCCTTCAGGGTAAAAGCAAGAATGTTTGAAATAAAGCTCACATCTGAAGGTACGGAATAAAAAAACAGATAAACATCATTTTGTGTTTTATCTAAGTTAAAGACAGATGAAGATTAAGATGAAATAAAAATGTAAATTCTGGGGCTTTTAGTCTGTGTGGCTGTTAGATTTAAGGCCAAATTTAAGCTAGTATACTCCCAAAAAATTACTAAACTTTAAATGTGTAATAATAAAAGTACTGTCAGAAAAAGTAATTTTTTATAATATTATTAAAAATTAGTGCTGTCAAATGATTAATCGTGTTTAATCGCATCCAATATTAAAATTTTTGTTTACATAAAATATGTGTGTGTGTGTACTGTTTATTTATTATGTATATATAAATACACATGCATGTATATAATTAAGAAAAATTTTATGTTTATATATTAAATGTATTTATATATAATATAAATTATATAATATAAATATGTGCATGTAAATCCATGTAAATATTTTCAAAATAAAAATTGTATGTGTGTCTTTATATATACATAAGAAATATACACGGTACACACTAGGCCTGGGCGATAAAATGGTATCGATATTTATCGACGGTACACCTTCTTCGATAACGATTGAAAAAATTTTCGATATGGTGCTCGATGTAGGCACGTGCTATGAGTGACGCAGACAGCACACACAAACACGAACACGTGCTGTGCCTGCCTGTGATGAGGAGATTGTGAATAAAGAATGAATATTAGTCGAATTTAAAATAAACATTTGCATTTGAATGATAGGTGTGCATCAGGGAGCGTCATTAGTGGTGCGCGAGATGCGTTGATAATGATGTAAGTGACGTTGTTGCATTTTAATATTTTGTTAGTCTAGCCCACGTGACGCGCCGCTGCTGCGTTATTCGTTCAAAATATTAGAGAAATATAGTAGCTCAATGCGGAGAAGATCTTGATTAGGTTAAAACCGAAACCAAGCCATTCACACAGAACACATATTCAGCGCATTTTTTAGACGGACTGAAGTACGACTGCTGCACTCGTGTCTCACACACAGTTTTAAAACTTTTAAAAAACACGTCACTAATTTGTGGAGGTTTATTCCTTTTCACTGCGTCTCATATGTTTTTAAATGCAGTCTTTGGATTAAGCAATGCATAAATACATGATGCTGTTTTGTTCATAATTGTTTATGCAATTTACGAAATTATATTTTAATGTTAATTTAGATGTAATGCACTTTTTATAGACAGTTATTTCCTTGAGTTGACAATTTAAATGCGCTATTATTTTGCTCATTGCGCCCTCCTGTGTCCTCGGGAGACAAGACAAAAGTTTCCTTAAAACCTATTTAATCTGCATATAAAACATTAGAAATTAGATATGTTTAATTTTTATTTTGTGTTTGATTGTTAAAACAAAAAAATATTTGTTGTTTGTCTCAATAAATAGGGTTAATTTAAAATTACAGTGGTTAAATAAAAAAAAAATTCTATGGCTCTTTGTTTTAAAAAAGGTTATAAAAAATTTCAATAATTATCAATACCAAACGATATGAAACATTATGATAAATTGATTGATAAATGTTTTAGCTATATCGCCCAGCCTTAGTACACACACATATATTATGTAAACAAAAACCTTTATTTTGGACTTTGACAGCACTATTAAAAATATATTACATTACATTACATTATATTATATTATATTATATTATATTGGTTACACTTTATTTTAAGGTCCAATTCTCACTATTAACAAAGCATTAACTATGAATTTTGCCTCAAACTCCTAATTTGCTGCTTATTAATAGTTAGTAAGGTAGGTTATTTGAGGTGTGTAGGATTAGGAATGTAGAATATGGTCATGCAGACTATGTGCTTTAAGCACTAATAAACAGCCGATATGTTAATAATAGGCATGCTAATAAGCAATTAGTTAATAGTGAGAATTGGTCCCTATGCTAAAGTGTTACCCTTATATTATTAATTTGCTGACAATGACTACGTTTACATGCGCATGAATAATGCGATTATTTCCAATAATCAGAGTAAGGACTTAATCGCATTATGATGTTTACATGTTAAGAGCAAAGCTCTTCACTCCCATTTACGTGCAATTTCCATTATTCTTATTATTCGCTAAGAATTAGTGGTCGACCGATATATCGGCCGATATTTGCCATTTTTCAAATATCGGCATCGGCCGATAAGTTTTTTTTGTTTGACCGATGTGTTTGAGATGAGACTTTTATTTTGACGGCGAACTCAAACCCAAAGAGATATTCTTTATTTATTCAGTTCTGTCTAATATGGATAAGTCTATCTAATAATCAGATAGAACTGTTAAACAAAGGAATTAAAATGTATTCAAAAAAGTACTATAATGATTGCTTTAATATTATTAGTAATAGGAAGGCAAACATTATATTACTTTTTCGTTTGCCGTTAGCATTC
Organism: Sinocyclocheilus grahami; assembly: GCF_001515645.1. Taxonomy (NCBI): domain Eukaryota; kingdom Metazoa; phylum Chordata; class Actinopteri; order Cypriniformes; family Cyprinidae; genus Sinocyclocheilus; species Sinocyclocheilus grahami. The sequence continues at coordinate 84,185 of NW_015505515.1, read as the reverse complement.
ATCAAATACGCATTTATATAATTTAAACAAATCTTTGAATGACTAATGAACATTTAATTTCACAAACCTTGCAGACTTCTCTGCGTGACGAGGAGAGTTCAGTTTCACTGGAGACGCGCGATCGACAAACTAAACTCAGGATTTCAAATTATGCTGCACTTTATGCATTTGCTCACTGTCATATTCATGTCATTTTCATTGGGGGCTGTATGTAAAATGAGTGTTACCTTGGATTTATTTGAAAAAAACAAAACAAAAACAAATATATATATATATATATGATTCCCAATGCACACAAACTTCCCAGAATACTGAGTGCCCTGTTGGTTACACTGTTTACTTCCTATTCAATTAGATTTTTATTAAATATTTATTTGTAAAAAATGCTTTGTCTTCTAAAGTATAAGTATGTTTATTTTACAAAATTATTTTTAATCCATTTTCAAATGATTTCAAATTTCTTAAATATTAATTAAAATAAATAAAATTACATCGGCTTTATATCGGCCATCGGCCACCCTGCTTTCCAAGATATCGGCATCGGCTGTCAAAAACCCATATCGGTCGACCACTACTAAGAATTGTGGTTATTTTTTTACTGCCATTATTCACATACCCCACTGCACAGCACAAATGATGGACTCAGAAAGAGCAGGTGTGTTACTGGCCGCTGTTTTAATTTATTTAATGCAAAACACGTTTGTATGGTTGTATTCCATACTTTTTCGGTGCCATAGAAATGTGATGGCAATTCGTTTGCCTATGCTGTCGTCGCGTTCTTCTTGCCGTTTCTGGATGAGGGTAAGGAACAGATACTGGTGGCAGCGAGTTGTGTTTTCCCCAGAAATGCGATGCTTTCTTCCCCGCCATCGTTTCTAATCTGCGTATTATTACAGGTGCGCGTCATGTCATTCATGTATGCCACAAGCACATGCGCACTTTGGTCAGAGCGGCAATACTGCAATTAAGGTGTTTACATGCCTGTATATTTCGATTAAAATCGGCGTACACCACCTATGTTAATACGATTATGCTTGCTGCGATTATGAGTTTAATCGCATTAATTAAATCAAAATATTGCATTTACATGAGGTAAAATTTAATCGCAATATTGCCAAAATCGAATTATAATCGCATTAAGAGGGTGCATGTAAACGCACTCATTGACACCTAATCAATAGGAAGGGATGTGACGATTTACTCAACTCACGATTCGATTCGATTTGAGTCACGATTTTGATTTCACGATTCGATTCACGATTTTTATTTAACAAAATGAGATTTAAGACAAATTATAAATTAAATGTCCTTTTATTATTGCTTGGACAAAATACTGTACGTTTCTTTGGGAAATTTAAATATAACACTATAATAATATACTAATATAGCACTTGTAAATTATTGCTCTTTTGTTGGTTTTGATTGCTTCTATTGTCCTCATTTGTTAGTCGCTTTGGATAAAAATAACAAAATTTAAATATAATGTAAATAACAAAACTAAATTGAAATTATAAAACAAGCCCCAAATCAAATAAATAAGTAACACAAATAAAATAAATATCTTCATATAAACAAACTAAAGCTTTGTCTGTGCTCTTTCCATTTAAAATTAGAGGCAACCACTGCATTTTAATCATGATCCAAACAAAGATGCTGCATACATGCAACATGAGCAGATTTTAATCTAAATTACATTGTATAATTTCTAAATTTGAAGCAAAAACGGAATGGTTTGACTTAAGTGTTGTGAAACTATGCATAAAAAAATATCTGCATGAAACCGAAACAGCAGACGAGCTGAATGAGACGCAGATTCCCTCTCTGCCAGCAGGTGGCGCTTAAAGCGTTTCCTTGGTTTCTGCTGTAAACAAAGCAGCGCTGCACTTATGAACTTTAATATGCTTTATACAGAGGCAAGATGAAAATAAAAAAGTACCATCGAAAGACAGTAAGTTCCCCTCAGACATAACATTCATATAAACTCCTACCCCTAATTCAGTCGTGATTTGTTTAGCGTCTCAACCGATTTGAATCGTCACATATTTGAATTGATTTTCAACCGGCTCGCGGTAAATCGCTACATCCCTACTAATCAAGGTCAAAACTTTTAGATATCAATCTCCATTTGTGATGGACAATGGTTATGATCATCTTTGGTATCTCCTTTGAAGGAACTTGAGTAAAACAGCTCCATATTTTTTACAGAATATGGAAGTTTGTTACGCATAAGCCTCATTAAAACTGCATGTTTTTTAAAAGAAGTATACAGATATAGGCTACTATGCCACTTTTTAATACCGATTTTAACCTATTAATAAGACTTATTTTCTTTATTACAAATTCTGAACAGTTATCAGATACCTAGATGCTTTGACTTTAAGCCCCACAAAAATTCTCTGAATGAACTGTGTTTTTGCATTATTGTTTTTTTTTTTTTAAATAAGGACTCAAAAAACTATACGGATTACTGCATTTCAGCCATGACTACTAGAAAAAAACTAAAATCATGGTTCATGGCTGTGGAAAAAAAGGGACAGGCCATTTGATACGCTTTATTCCTGTTAACTTATCAAAGCCATCTCATGGGGTCTTTAATGACAAATTAGCTGCACAAGGCCTTTTCATTGGCCTTTACTAACCAACCACAGGTCTTAATTTGGACATTTATCGCACTGCGAGCAGCGTGGTTGCATGACATTTAACAGCGTAACACCTAAGCTTTCCAAAGCGCTCAAGCTGGGAAACATGAATGGGAGCCTCTAAAATAATATTTTCCATAAACCATCCACCAACCAGCACTTATTACTCCTGCCAACACCACACAAACAGCAGAGTGCCCATCTAAAAATATCAAATTACTGCTTGGCACTCAAGGAGGAGTGTTGTGCACTCGAGAGGGTGTCTGTGTGCATTTTGTTCCTGTTCATATTCCTGTGAGGGTGTTTTGTATTTATTACAGTTGATGATAGAATATGTGCACGGACAGCTGGTTGCTCTTTTCTCTGAACGGCCTCATGTGTCACGACTATTTCCAGCACCCTAGGGTCAGCTTAGGAAGTGAGCACCCTGCTATCTGTGCGAAAGCAGCTATTGGCAGACATCCGAAACCATCAATGTCTGTGCAGGGGTTATAATATAGTGGAGCGTCATTGTTAATTTTGAGCACTTCTTTAGGATGCTGTCAAGAACTTAATATATGAAGTCTGAAAGCATGAACATTAGGGTTGTGAATCTTTGACTGTTTTGATTCATGATAATCAGTTTGATTTAGAATGGTCTTCTAAATTCAGAACAATTAAAACTTAATGTATGCCAGTTCGTTATTTATTTTACATGCCACTGGCCGCCACCTCCTCTGATGCAGTTCAGTTGGCAGGATTTTTAATTGCATCAAAATGCATAAAACAAACAAACAAAAAAAACAAATGTATCATTCCACGTCTATGAAAAATTGGAATGTCATTTGGTATTTGGAATCATATCAGTTATTAAATGGCTGATATTTAAGATTTTTTATTAAATTTGATTTGTATTGGTTGATGGATGTTCAATCATACATGTTAATTTCCTTTATTTTTATTTTTATTTACATTAGCTTTGTCAGCTAAACCTATTTTTTAAGTTAGTATTTAAACACGCTATATAATCTATAATTTAACACCATTAAATGTAATCTTTAGCAAATCTCAAAATTCATATTTTTATATTTCCTAATTCTCTTCTAAAACGTTATAATTTAGAGGTCTGCATTCCCACGGGACCCGACGGGATTTTTTCTGTGTTGGATTAAATTCCAGAATAAAACGCGGTAGCGGTAGGTAACTTTGGTGTAATTTGAACGGGAGCGGACGGTCTAACAATAATCCTTAAATGTAATCTTTAGCAAATCTCAAAATTCATATTTTTATATTTCCTAATTCTCTTCTAAAACGTTATAATTTAGAGGTCTGCATTCCCACGGGACCCGACGGGATTTTTTCTGTGTTGGATTAAATTCCAGAATAAAACGCGGTAGCGGTAGGTAACTTTGGTGTAATTTGAACGGGAGCGGACGGTCTAACAATAATCCTGTTCCCGACATCCATTTAGAACAGCATATCTGCGCTTTATTCTTATTGACCACCGGTACAGCTTGCGCGACTGTTATGCACGCGCTGCACGCATGCTTTAAACGTAATGCGTTTTATTTGCGGGGTCTGTGCGCAGCATGTGCATAAAGATGCTCAGAGCAGGCTGTACCGGTGGTAAATATACAGCCCTCAGACAGAACAGGCAGGTTGTCGATGAGTGACAGAGCAGAATAAGGATGGAGCAAAGTGTGGATGCGTCTTTGAAGGACGTTCAACTCTGTTTTGTTTATATTTTGCTTAGCCTATAATTTTAAATGAAAGATGTCGTATTTATTTATTTTTCTCTGCTAAACTTTCCCTACTGTGTTAACAGAAAAATGTCAAACGAATTTAGTATTTTGACAAGATGAATAAAAATAGCTAATAGGCTATTTTTGTATAACCTATATACAGTGGGGAAAAAAAGTATTTAGTCAGCCACCAATTGTGCAAGTTC
>NW_015505515.1:78454-78891 GCF_001515645.1 Sinocyclocheilus grahami | reverse complement strand
TTTTTTATTAAATTTGATTTGTATTGGTTGATGGATGTTCAATCATACATGTTAATTTCCTTTATTTTTATTTTTATTTACATTAGCTTTGTCAGCTAAACCTATTTTTTAAGTTAGTATTTAAACACGCTATATAATCTATAATTTAACACCATTAAATGTAATCTTTAGCAAATCTCAAAATTCATATTTTTATATTTCCTAATTCTCTTCTAAAACGTTATAATTTAGAGGTCTGCATTCCCGCGGGACCCGACGGGATTTTTTCTGTGTTGGATTAAATTCCAGAATAAAACGCAGTAGCGGTAGGTAACTTTGGTGTAATTTGAACGGGAGCGGACGGTCTAACAATAATCCTGTTCCCGACGTCCATTTAGAACAGCATATCTGTCCTTTATTCTTATTGACCACCGGTACAGCTTGCGCGACTGTTATGC
>NW_015505515.1:76664-77721 GCF_001515645.1 Sinocyclocheilus grahami | reverse complement strand
GTAAACACACTGGCAATTGTTCTGTGGTTTTCAGTCTCTTTCCTCAGCTCAACAAAGGAAGAGAAAGACAGGTTGTTTTATTGCATTCTGCGTGTGTCATTTGCTTGTTTACGGATTTCTATTTGCAGCTCACCCATATATTATCTCCCATGATGCCCGAGACCGCACAGACTTGTTTTGAGTAGCTTGGTACCACAGGACAAGTTGATAAAAGTGTTGTGTTCTAAAACACTGCGTGATGTGCTGCCGGTATTGCGGTTATTCTGTGAGTCAGGGCTGTGTAGATGTGAGAGCGATGAGTCCCACAATTGCTTATGACAATGTCTGACAGGCTGTCATCCCCTTCTGACGGCGCATGTTGGAGAGAGTGTTCCTGTAACTGCAGCTATCACCTATAGCTACTGTCTCAGCAGTTCATGAATGATTGTTACTGGAGGTTTGGCTATTTTAAGGATGGAGAGATGGACGACCTGAGGGCTAGTCGATCGGCTCGGGGCTGCAGACATCCCTCAAGTGTCAGTGGCATAGAGCAGTCTGTGATATGCTGGAGAGGGTTAGTCGCTCTTAATTTTTTCTGGCTTTTGTTTTTGTCTGCGTGTTCAGAGCAAGAGAGGTGGGCTGTGAAGGAGGGGGCACATGATAATGATATCATCATCCTGAAAGCACTGATTGTTCCAAACACTGCAAGAAAGAGAAAGACAGAAAAACAAAAATGAAAGGGAGGCAGAGAAGGCTTCAGTAAAGTAAAGGCTTCTGCATGTACGACAGTCTTGGAGTTTCCTATGGATTTTATATATAAACTCAGCAAAAAAGAAACATCCTCTCACATTCAACTGCTTTTGGTCCCGGCAAATTTTTAACACAAATTTTAGTAAGTTCATCAGCTGATGCATAAACTGAACAGGTTTGACAGACATTTGATGAACGGAAATGTAAAAATTAGTTACTGAACAAAGGGAGGGTCAATATCTAAAGTGGCATTGAGTATCTTGTTGGGGTTGAATGACTTCTTATTTTTTGAAGTCGACTTTTATGTGATGAAAGTCGAGTCGAAGTC
>NW_015505515.1:31007-76036 GCF_001515645.1 Sinocyclocheilus grahami | reverse complement strand
GTTTAATAACTTTTTTCTTATAACAAAAATAACTGAACATTTAAAGGCAATAAAGCAATACAGAAACATGTATAAAGTTAAAATTTTACACAGATTAAAGTGCAAAAGAACTATAAAGACCAATAGGTATCACTTTACAATAAGACCTCATTAGTTAACCTTAGTTAATGCATTAACATTCACAATGAGCAATAGCTACATTTGCTACAGAAGTTATTAATTATTAGTTATTAAGTCTTAGTTCATGTTAGCTCATTAAATAACACAGTTGCAACTTTCAATTTTAACAAAGTGTTATTAAATATTGGAATACCTAAGATTAATGAATGTTCAGAAGAATTGTTCATTGGCAGTTTATGTTAACTAATGAATTAACTAATGTTAACTAATGAAGCCCTAATGTAAAGTGTGACCGAACAATAAAGAATCAAAACACTTTCAAACAATATCTAGGGCATGTTGTAGTCCAGATTAAAATGTAAAAAAGTTTGAAAATAAATAGCCTAATAAGTCTAAATATTTAAGTATTTGGCGCTGTGATGAACATCATAGCAAATACACAAATCTGAAAGGCTGTTTAAATCATTTAAACACGATTCAGAAACAGAAAGTAGTGCAGCTGTATTATTTACAGGGTTTCCGGGGTAACGGCTGCATTTAAATGAATTATTATTATTATTATTATTATTTCTGCAGTTTAGCGCCATCTGCTGTCAGAGAGTGAAAGTGCGCTCAGAACGTCTCTCACATGTTCCGCCATGTGCATCACGTCCGGGCTTGTTTACCTCAGAGTGCGCAAGCGTCTTTCATGCAGCATACAGTGGTGTTGTGCATTTTGACCAGTTGATGGGAAAAGTATTCTTAAAGCATCATGGCAGAGCATTGAAGTCGACTAGTCGATTAGTCGGTGCAACCCCTAGTATTTTGTGTGGACAGCAGCAGCATCCTCATGGACTAGATTAGCCAGTTCTTGCTGTGAGATGTTACTGTGCTCTTCCACCAAGGCACTTGCCAGTTCCTGGACATTTCTGGGTGACACATACATAGATGCATGTGGTTTGCCACTTCAAGGTTGATCAGCTGTCGTTCCTGTCTTCCTGTAGCACTGTGTAACACACAGTGCCGGTGTCCTGCCGAGTTTAGCTCCAACTTGCCTCAACACACCTGGTGGGAAGTTTTTAGTATGCCTAGTAAGAGCTTGATTAGCTGGTTCAGGTGTGTTTAATTGAGGTTGGAGCTAAACTCTGCAGGACACCGACCCTCCAGGACCGAGTTTGGGCACCCCTGGTCTAACATGTCTTACGTTACCGACATTGCAGTTTATTGCTCTGGCCACATCTGCAGTCCTCATGCTTCTCTGCTGCAGGACTATGGCTTGTTCATACAGGTGATCAGGAACACTGGGCATCTTCTGATGTTTTTCAGAGTCACTAAAATAAAAGGGCTCTTTAATGTTATTATAACTGTGACGTTTAATTCTGCCCGTAAACCTTTAGTGACTTAAAGGGATAGTTCATATCAAAAATGAAAATTCGGTCATTAATTACTCACCCTCATGTCGTTCCAAACCCGTAAGGCCTTCGTTCATCTTCGGAACACAAATTAAGATATTTTTGGTGAAATCCGAGAGCTTTTTGTCCCTGCATAGACGGCATGCCATAGACGCCTTGTAATAGGAAAGCATGTGCATCCGTTGTGGTACTCTACATAATGGCAGATGATGTTATTTTTGTTTTCTTTGCACACAAAAAGTATTCTTGTAGCTTCATAAAATTACAGTTGAGCCACTGATGTCACATGGACTGTTTTAATGATGTCCTCCTTACTATATTTCTGAGCCTGGGAACATTTCAGTTGATTTGCTGTCTATGGGAGGGTCAGAAAGCTCTCGGCTTTAATAAAAAAAATCTTAATTTGTGTTCTGAAGATGAACGAAGGTCTTACAGATTTGGAACAACATGAGGGTGAGTAATTAATGACAGAATTTAAATTTTTGGGTGAACTATCCCTTGAAGTTAAATTCCACAGGTGCATGCACATTAATTGTTTATGGTTCATTGAACAAACATAAAAACATTATCCAAACCCTTTTCAATAAATTAAAATAAATCTGTAAAACTTATTTGGACTTTTAACAAATTATCTTTAAAATACAGCATTCTGAAAAAGGGATGTTTATATATAGCTATTTTTGCACATTTTCTTTATAAAGATACATTCTTCCCACAGCTAAATTATATTTAGAAGTTAAATATAATATATAGATATATAAATATGTAGGGTAAACATACCCATTAAGCTCACCAAAATCTACGTTGAGACATTTTTAGTGTACAAGATATTGGTTTCAGTACAAAAAGTTATGTTAAAATATTAATCTCTCACACAAAAATATTAAATTTTATTTTAAATGACAAAAGCATTTCAATGAAGATATACATCATTAAATGCAAAAAGTCTGGCGAGAGACATAATGCAGATATAATGGAGCCAGCAGTCAGTGTATACACCACTGAATGTCCTTGGTATGACTGCATGCCTTTTCCTGACTGTTAGAAATGATTCACCCACCCCTCCTCTTCTCTCCCCGCTCTGATTGGCTTGATCTCCCCCGTCACACCTTCTTCCCATGCTGCATTAGCCAATCAGATCCACCGCTCCCGTTGAAAGCGTGTGTGATTGGCTGGCTGACCTGTGATGCTGCTGCCTCTCTTTAAGAAGCAGTCTAGACTGCAGTGACAGGTTTTTCAGTGAGAATCGAGCTGCTGTTGTCCTGCAACACGTCTGACTTTCATCTGGCAATTCCTTGTACTACATTTTACAGAACATTGTGATCTTTTCTTTGTCTGAATCCATTCACCGGTCTCATTGCTCCTCTTTCACTGTCATAAGTCAGCACATCAGCTGGGCATTTTCCCATCATTTCATTCATGATTCCTCACGTTTAATCTGCTCATCTCCCATTTTTCCAAATTTTTTCCGACCCCACTTTACAAAAAAGAGGGAAATATCTGAGCACTGCATAGCCTGAAGGTGAGTACACTTGATTAGAGTTTAGAGTGCTGCAGTCATTACAGATGCATTTTACTGCACTCTCTCCTTTCTTCTTGTGTCGTGTCTAATGCAACAGGTTCTGTATGTACCTCATATATTGGACAGGGCATGTCATTGTCAAGGGGAATGCTTTGTAAAAACTTGCCAGAATACATAATATTATTATCATTATGCATAAAAGGACCCCACACATCTCTCTTCCTGTGTTTCACAATCAAAGTATCAGCTGAATGCTTTTAATATTCAGATTAGTTAGTATTATGATGATATTCTTCTCCCAGTGCTTGTTCTGTGCCTTAGGGGTTTATAGTGTTGAATATCCCATAGTGTCATAACTTGAATTTTATGGAAATTTTTGTTACATCCATGTAAAGCTGTTAAATGCGTAATGAACATTTGAGCCTTTCGCACCCTACGGTGTATGAAGTGTATCCTTGGCAATTTAAGTTTGTGTATATGTTTTATGTTGTTGCTGTTTTTTGTATGGGCCCTTAAAGGGACAGTTCACCCAAAAATATACATTGTCATCATTTACTCACCCTTATGTTGGTTGAAATCTGTATGACTGACTTTCTTCTGTGGAACTCGATTGGGTTTCAGTGGTAACCAACAATAATGCAGATTATTGTTGATATCAGTTTAATCTATTTGAATAAGGTGATTGTTTTCTCCTAACAGGAATCAGTTGAACAATAGTATGAAAAATGGGCTTTGACAAGAGCTGTCAGCAAATGAATCGCTAAAGCTGTTACACGGATTGCTAAAGAGCTGAAGGGCCAAAAACCAATAGACCTCAAGTTTCCGAGAGCAGCAGAAGCGTCTAATTTCATCCAAATTGTCTCAGCTTATCGCCCTGTCCTGATGTCACATGGCTGTACCAGTATTTTGGCCTTGCGTCAGTTTTCCCAAAATGTGTCGTAACCATTATTAGTTCTCAAAGGCAGACCTCTTTAAAATCCAGTGCTGCTATTTAGTATGCATGAGACATTTATATCTCAAAAGTGCTTTCTTTCCCGAAAAACCAACAGGCATTGCTTGAATGTGTTATAACATCTCCTTAAGAAGTTGATCGACGTGTGTGTATATAAAACGTATACACTACCGTTCAAAAGTTGGGAGCCTGTCCAATTTTTTTTTATGGTTTTTGAAAGACATTTCTTATGCCTACCAAGGCTGCATTCATTTAACCAAAATACAGCAAAATAGTAACATTGTGAGATTCTTACAATTTAAAAGTACTATTTTAATGTATTTTAAAATGTAATTTATTCCCGTGATGGCAAATCTGAATTTTCTTTCTATTATCACTAGTTAAAGCAGTTGTACTGCTTAATTTTATTTTGCGGAAATCTTGACATTTTTTAAGGATTCTTTGATAAATTTAAAGTTTAAAATAACATTTATTTGAAATTATTTGTAACACTATTAATCTTTACTGACATTTGTCCTGGGTCTTAATGTTGTACTTGTCACACTCTTTACACAGGTAAAATGTCATTTCTGCACCAAGTTGAATTGCAAAAATAAGGACAGTTTCAGACATTATGCCCTCCTTTCTTTCACGTTTAAACCAAGGGTGACTTAAAACATAACCATGACTACTAAACAGACAATCCTTTTTGATAAAGTCAACAACCATGTGATGTTTGATACATGAGGTGTTGACGTTCACGTGACTCTTGCACACAATCAGTACCTTGAGCATGTATTAGTCTGACTTTCCCACTGTTTACATTTAATTCCCTTTAAACAACAGGCTTAGTGAAGTAGAAGAATGTGCCGTTGTCCCCCCTCCGAGTTGACTTCTGTATCACTGAGCAGTGATTTTCACCCTCTGCATTGCAGGTTTGGCCTGTGGTGAGGACGCTCTGTAATTTTACAGGTGATGGTTTTGACGTCACTATACAGTCATATACTGTGTCTTTGTAATGCTTTAAAGTCCATTCAGTCATCAGCTGTTGACTGATGCTCTAAATACCGTACTGTCCCAGTGTCCCCCCGTGGTGTGGGATCAGTCGTTCCGATAAACAGGACTGATCAGATTTCACCGAGCACATAGTGGCCCATTTACAGACCTGCCGTTTTCCAGTGAATTTGACCCACTAAGATTCTTAGAGTGGGGAAAGCAGGAAGCAAGGAGGCTGTAAGCGCGTATTAGGGGCTGCGACTCTGCAGTGTTGCACAGTGCAGCTGGAGCACGACTCGCTGTACTGCTTCGGCTCAGCGGGAGACTCAAACCTGAAACCAAGCCAAGAAGCCGGGAGGAGGTGTGAAGCAGGAGTGATTGTTTTGTGGTGCTTACTGCGCTGTTACATTCTGTTATGGATGTGCACTGGGTTAGTCACGTTGTGTCCTGGTCACTCCTGAACGCTTCGCCCTTGGTGTCATAGTGTAAGGTGGCCAGTTAATGTAAGTGCTCAAGTGTTTTTTGTCTATTTTGTGTAATGCTATTTGTTTATTTCAAACCTTTATTTTTTAAATCATTATATTGTGCACTTAAATTAAATAGAGCAACTTTTCATACTAGTTAAATTGTAACATACAAACAAATGTCTATATTCCACCTCCTAAAAATGCTGGTTTTGGCCTGTCTCACTTCAAAGTTCTTGTCATCTTTCCGACTCTATCCAACGATTAAAGTCATACAGTAATGTCATATTATCGTCATAATCTTACCATAATCTGTTGAAATATTCATTTCATTGAAGTCAAACAAATTTGTGATTATTAATCCTGTTACCACATGATTTTCCCCCCTTTTCCAAACAATGTAACATTCTACTACAGTTTTATTTGGACTCTTACAGCATGGCAGGAAGACGAGTTTGTTAAGGTGTCAAGTTTGTCATGTTCAACCTTCAAAATAAATATTTTTCTTAGTTTTTTGGAAAGTGACTACTAGCCAACATTTAGTTCTTAGTTAGCTAGCCCTTCCTGAGTGGCTAATCTTCAACCCTGTTGCTCATTTCTTGTTTATTATTATTTTTTTTTAAATTAAGAATGTTTGTGAATTGTTATTTTTTACTAGGACAAAGCACAGAAGCAGTGTTTTAAGATGTATTTAGATGTGTCCTAAAGGTTGAGTTCTTAAGATTTATAATAACCATTTATGAAGACTAAGCACCACCTTTTTTATACAACTTTATTTTGTGCTGTTTATGTGAAAAGTTATGTTTTTGTAAAAATTTACAAAAATATTTTTTTCTTAAATTTATAGAAAATGAATACAAACCTGCATATAGTTTTCAACCCTCTTACTCATTCAGCCATTTTTTTCCTTCATTTTTTAAATATGGATTTTTGTCATTTATTACTGATGTTTATTACTAGAAAAAAAACACAGGATCAGTGTTTTCAACAGTAGGCTTATTTAGATCCCAGTGTTTGATTTCTTGAAGATGATAATCAACATTGTCAGAAGGATAAGCACCTCCTTTTATTGACCATTTGTTGTTTTCTGTTGAGTTTCTAGCTCCCCAATCCTGTATTTTAATTATTTTATTTTCCCAGCTTTAATGTTCCTTGACGTCACCAACACCTGGCTCTCCAACTTTTCCATTTCCCATGGTCTTTTAGGCTACATTATGCAATCTATAAGGGAGGCTCAAATACTGTCTAATGATGTCCTTGTCTCTCTTGTTTTGACAGCTGAAGGCATCTTTGTGGACAGGACACTTAGAGGGCCAAACAATGGAATGCTCTCTCTTGCCTACACTGCTTAGCACTCTACAGACTGAGGTTAAACGGCTTAGTTAGCAGTGTGCCTCTCCCCCAAGAACTCTTTTAGCCTGGGGAAAGTTGGGAGAAAAAACGGGCGAAGGAGAATTTCCTTTATAGTACAGCACCTTACTCCAGTTCTTTGTAGTTGCTTGCTTGGGATTCATTTGGAAGCTTTGCGTGAACAAAAGCCAAAATGGATTTGGAACCGTACCTGTGGATGGTCGTGCTTGGCTTCATTATAGCCTTCATCCTGGCATTTTCAGTGGGGGCCAATGATGTGGCAAACTCGTTTGGGACGGCGGTCGGGTCAGGGGTGGTGACACTACGTCAGGCCTGCATCCTGGCTTCCATATTTGAGACCCTTGGCTCCATACTTCTCGGTGCCAAGGTCGGGGAAACCATTCGGAAGGGAATTATAGATGTCAGTTTATACAATGACACAGTGCCGATACTGATGGCGGGAGAGGTCAGCGCCATGGTCGGTAAGTAATGGCTCATTTAAAGTCGAAACCTCAATGTTTCATTTTGAAGATTAATGATGGAGAAGCTTAGCGAGGCATTCATTTATTCACTGTAGGCTGCCAGATTTGTAAAAGAGTATTTTAGCTGAAGTCTGAGTTAAAAAATTCACTTTTAGAGTAAAAAATGTAAATAAAAAAAAATTGAATTCAAAGAACTATGATGGTTTAAAAAAAAAAAAACTTTATGCAGTTGTTGTTGTTTTTAACATCACTGGGCTTTGAATGGCTACATTGTAATATTTTTAATAGTGTCCCGTCTAGAGTCTGCATTGAAAACAGAAGGGAAGGGAACATATGGCTGGAAGACTTTTTTTTGGTTGCTCCACCTCCCACTCATATTCCTGTCTTTTTCAGGGTCTGCGGTTTGGCAGCTCATTGCCTCTTTTCTGAAGTTGCCCATTTCTGGAACTCATTGCATTGTGGGATCTACTATTGGCTTCTCCATGGTTGCTATTGGCACTAAAGGAGTGCAGTGGATGCAGTTAGTCAAAATTGGTAAGAAAAAAAATCCATTATGCGATTCATTATTTATTTTACTGTGGTAGTTATTTGCTCACCAGAAAATTGGAAAACTTTTTTTAAACGCTTTGAAGCTAAAGGTCAGCCTTCTACTGAATGTTTCTGTTTAATTTATTTTTAATGTCCTGTGTCCTAATTAATGTTCCACTACTGTTCAAAAGTTTGGCATCAGTAAGAGAGAGAAATTCTTTTATTCAGCAAGGGTGCATTAAATGGATCAAAAGTGATAGTAAGGGCAGGTATAATGTTGCGAAAGACTTTCAATTAAAAATACTGTTATTTTGAGCTATATATTCATCAAAACAATCCTGAAAAAATTGTCAAACATATTAAGCAACAAAACAGTTTTCAACACTGATAATAAATGTTTCTTGAATACCAAATCAGCTTATTAGAATAATTTCTGGAGGATCATGTGACACTGAAGACTGAAAATTCAGCTTTGCCATCAAAGGAATAAATTGCATTTTAAAATACATTCAAATAGAACGCGATTATTTTTAATTGGAATAATATTACACAGTATTTTGTTTTTATTATTTTTTATCAAATAAATGCAGCCTTGGTGAGCAAAAGAAACTTCTCTCAAAAACATTTTAAAAATCTTACCAACCCCAAGCATTTGAATGAATTGTTTCTCTGGAGTGACATTATCTAATTTTTGTTGTCGATATACTTGTAACAGAGATGTGTAATTTGTTTAATGTTGCCTGTTGGCCTTTGTGCCTCTAGCAGCATTATGCGTCATTATATTGGCACGCTATTGATTTAGTAATTGCGGTTTATTTGATGCAGTTGCCTCATGGTTCATCTCCCCTCTGCTGTCTGGTCTCATGTCTGGTCTGCTTTTCTTCATCATCAGATATTTCATTCTTAACAAGGTGAGTCATGGGTCGACTATTAAACCTGTCTTTCATCACCTTATTTCAGTGATCTCGCTTCGACAAATTTTGACATCAAATTGGGAGGGAAAAAAACTGATCAAAGTGCTCAGACAGGCTTTAAGTGTTTTGCGCTTTTGATTCAGACATCCAATATAAACATCCAAAAGACATTCGCCCAGTCCTTCAGTATACCAGTCCATCACCGGTCCTTATAAGACCTCACATGTTCCCATTATATTTACTGTTTAACATGCATTCAGCTATTTCCAAGTAACTGTGCCTGTGGCTGTGTTTATATTGCATGACAATAGCTCATCTGTGATGGCACAGCAACCGCTGTACAGTCGACAGCAATTCATCTTTTAAATGTGTGCCTGGTGTAGACTCTGCTTCTGTAAACACTTAAATATTTAAGCCTTAAAGAGTTAGGAACAGCTAAATGCATTCTTACCTGTGGCCACGCAAGCACTTACTGTGGTTTAAAGGAACAGTTCACTTAGAAACGAAAATTCATCTTTTACTCTCCCAAAGCTGTGTGGCTTTCTGTCTTCAGTGAAAAACAGCAGGAGATGCTTAGCAGAACGTCCAAGCAGCTATTTTTTGTATAATGAACGTAAAAGGCAATATATACAGTAATGTCAATCTCCCAAAAGGATGACAAATTATAAAACAATAACAAAACATAAATGTTATCCATAGCTCTTGCATGCTATATTCCAAGTCTTCTGAAGCCATATAATTGCTTTGTGCCTGAATATACAGAAATTAGTGGTCAAATTGATTAATCGCGATAAAATAAAAGTTTGTGTTTACAGAATATATGTGTGTATGGTGTACTGTATATGTATTAAAGAAATATTTACATGTGTTTTTTTATGTATGTTACACTGAACGTTTTCTGCTAGGCAAAGCTCTAAAATAGACCGTTTTTTTTTGTCATTTTGGAGCTTAACCCAGCTTTCACTTTGTGGAAAAGAGCAGCTTGGACATTCTGCCTAATATCTCTTTTTGTGTTTCATAATTAAAACAGGGTTGGAATGATATGAGGATGAATAAATGATAATCGAATGTTATTTTGGGGGGTAAACGATCCCTTTAAGAGAGTATTTAACCTAAATCAGTGTTGTTACTGCTAAAACTTAAAAGAAAATCAGAAATATTGCCTTAGTAACTAATTGAATTAAAATAAAGCTGAAGTACTAAAATGACTAAAAAGAAAAAAAAGCTGAACAGCAATATTAAAAATTTGAATAAAATTGAACACAAAATCACTAAAACTTTGAAATTAAAATGAACACTGGAAATATAAAAATAAAAGCTCATTCAAAATATTAATAAATACTATAATTATATATAAATAAATCTAAAATAACACTGATGATATGTGCTATGGCTAAATTATAACTAACAATCTGCAAAATATTGCATTTACTAAAGAATAAATGTAACATTGGATGTGTTTTGTCCTTATTCATGACGTCTTTGTGGTATATACAGTACAGAGTTTAAACTCTTTCTGTGATCTGTCCATTACAGGATGACCCTGTTCCCAATGGTCTCCGTGCTTTGCCCCTCTTCTATGCGTCAACCATCGGAATAAACACATTCTCCATCATGTACACTGGAGCTCCCTGTAAGACTATTTTGAATTGATAACACATTCAGCCAAGAGACGTCCTTGATCAGACACGAGTTTGTTGTCACTGAATAAGTGTCATTGAATAGGCCATGTGTACAATATTGTTTTATGTGTTTCCATCTAAAATACCTTTTGTTTCAAGATAAATTCACTGGATTGTTAAAAGTGTATTTATGTGTGTGAGTGTGTCACGCTCTTTCTTTATTGTGCAGTACTGGGCTTGGAGATGCTCCCCGTCTGGGCTATTGCCCTCATTACCTTGGCTGGTGCTCTGGTATGTGCCGGTCTGGTCTGGATTTTGGTTTGCCCCTGGATGAGAAGGAAAATAGCAAGTACGTACTGTCCTTTTCCCTCCCGCAGACTCGTGACTTTAGGGGTTATTAATGTCTGCATTAGATCTCTGTCTAACGTTTATCCTAAATTTTCTATTTCTTTTTCCAATAAGGAATCAATTATCTGAGGACAGTTGTGATTACTAACTCAATTTGCAGAAATTGTGTGATCCATGTGTTTTTGCACTTGACATCTGGCCATTAAGTTAAATGTTATTTCTAATCTAGCTTTGGAAAAAAATCAAAGATGTGACTCAGCATGAGGCATCTTCACCAGCTCAGGAGGGGAAGGATTTGCCTAACATCTGCTGCTCTGCTCTGCTGGGGCGCTCTGTAATGTAAAGGCTATCTTTTGCTGGCTCTGGCTTGTGGGCCCATGTTGTGTTCGACTGACGCTGAGAGAAATGAAAAGCAAATAAACTGAAGCTGTTTATTTGAGAACATCACTGTTTTTTCAGATGAGTCTCACAGACCTTGTGCAGTCGATGCACCTTTCTTAGTGCAAGATTGGCTGCCCACGTGTTTTGATTGAGAGAAGTGTCTTAATGAAATGAATCACTAATGGAATGAAATGTTAAAGCACTGCTTTCACTCACGGATCAGCGCTTTAAATTGTTGCATGCTTTATTAAATTTGTTTTCAGATCAAGGGTCTACTTCATTGTGCGGTTTCCCATGGGAGACGGTACAGTTGTAGGAATCTGATTTATTTATTTGGCTTTTAGGCTATTGAGAAGGGTCAGTTCTATGAGTAAAGCTGAAATTAGCATTAAATATGTGGGGCACTAATTTAAAGTGCTTGTTGTTGTTCATTATCTCTGCTCGATTTAAAAGAGCCAGTTGTAATCGTACTGATATCACAGTTTTTCACGCATGGATTATCCATGTTTATTAGTGATTATGTTTGCTTGATTATATTATTCTCACTGTAATCTTTTTAATGCTGCTTTTAATTTTCAGCTTTTCACCAGTTTCACAAAGCTTGCCAACTTCCCCTCATCTTGGCAAATAACGTTTATGTTGATTAGGGATGCACTGATATGAAAATTTTAGCCTATACCAATAAGTGAAAATTCTGTATTTTGTTCAAAAGGCCACTACCATTCCATGTTTGGGGTAGTGTTTTTTTTTTTCTTGTAGAAAGAAATTAATACTATTATTCAGCGAGGATGCATTAAATTGATTAAAAATGAAAGTAAAGACATTTGTAATGCTACAAAAGATTTTTATATAGCATTAATACCGGGTTTTTTTTTTTTTTTTTTTTTTTTTTTTTTTTTTTCATGTTTTTCTTTTTTGGAAAGACTATTGGAGTACCAAAAAAAAAAAAACATTTTTAAATATTAAAAAAATTTTTTTATAACAATAATACCGGGTTTTTTTTTTTTTTTTTTTTTTTTTTTTTTTTACAACTTTCTACTCATCAAAAAACCCTAAAAAAAATCAATTCACAGTTTCCACCAAAATATTATTAAGCAGCACCACTGTTTTCAACAAAATGATAAAATATAAAATGTTTGATCACATGTTTGATGAGCATCAAATCAGCATACTAGAATGATTTCTGAAGGGTCATGTGACACTGAAGAATGGAGTAATGATGCTGAAAATGCAGATTTGCATCACAGGAATAAATTACATTTGATAATATATTCAAATAAAAAACGGTTATTTAAAATTTTTATATTTTACAATATTACGGTTTTACTGTACTTTTAATCAAGTAAATGCAGCCTTGATGAGCATTAAAATGCTTCTTAAAAGCATTGAAAATCTTGCCCAAAAGACCCCAAACTATTGAACTGTAGTTTAAATTTAAAATTAAACCCTAAAAACTAAAATTGAGGTGCATTAGTTTATTGTATCAAAATTAATAAAAAAAATTTAAGGATAACATTATAATGTCCAATATGAAATTTATATTTAATTTGCTAAAGATTAGATTTAAAAGTGTTATTACATTTTATTGCTTTTAAAGATTAACTTTGAGACCATTAGATTACTGCAAAGGTAAAATAATGTAAAAATGTAAAGAATACTGGAAATAAGATGATGCACAATTAAATATCCAATATGGACTGATATAACAAAAAAATATATATAATCAAATATTGGCCAATAACCAATATGATACTGAAATATCATGCATCCCTATTGTTGATATCTAATATATGACTTTCAATTCCATGGTTTCCTACTTTTTTTCCCCAAAACAGGTCGGCTGAAGAAAGAGCATGCTCTTTCCCGCATCTCTGATGAGAGTTTGGATAAAATCCCTGAGGAGGAAGAGGAAGCCCCCGTGTTTAAAGAGCTTCCAGGTGCAAAAAGCAGCAACGATGCTGTGCTGCCCCTGACAGAGGAGTCCACAGGAGAGCTGAACAGCCTGGCTAATGGAGGCACCGTCCTGCCCAACGGCAGAGTGTATGGTACGTTAAAGGACTTGTTTTGTTTTAAATGGATACCATCTGACCAGAATGTCCTACGCTGACCTCATGTGTTTATTTAATTTTTTTCTATCAGGTCGCACTAACTCCATGACCAACGGCTGCCTTAAGTCACCCGTGTCCAATGGGGGCTTCAGCTTTGACGGACACATGCGCAGTGACGGCCAGGTCTATCACACCGTTCACAAGGATTCTGGTCTCTACAAGGACCTACTACACAAGATCCACCTGGGCCGCCTGGAAGACGAGCGCAGCAGCTCACGTCCCGACAACAGCTACCGTCACCTCCGCCGCAACAACAGCTATACATGTTACACAGCAGCCATCTGTGGCATGCCGGTGCAGCCCCTGATGCGGTCGGAGTCCAGCGCCCCTCCTCCAGAGGACAGCGAGAAGCTAGTGGGCGACACTGTCTTCTATTCAAAGAAGCGATTGCGCTATGACAGCTATTCCAGCTACTGTAACGCGGTTGCAGAGGCTGAGATTGAAGCGGATGAAGGTGACGTGGATGTGAAGTTGGCAGTAGATCAAAGGGAGCCCCGGGCCCCTGCTGAAGCGGTGCTGGAGGACTGCGTTGATGAGGACAAGGAGGAGAAGGACAAGCCGCAAGTCTTCCTGCTCTTCCACTTCCTGCAAATCCTCACCGCCTGTTTCGGATCGTTTGCGCATGGTGGGAATGATGTCAGGTATGCCACTTTATTTGTTCGTCTTTGTTTGTTTCTAAACCTAGATTCTTTTTCCTATGACAGGTGTTTTTTTATGTGCAAGTGTTTAAGTATGCTTTTGAGAACCTTTAGAATTTTCTCTTTTTTTTTTTAGCATTTTCACTTTTTAGCATGCTTTGTAATTATCGAGTTTAGAATAAGACATACTGTATTATTTGCAGCATTTTTTCACATTCCACAGCATTAGTGTGTCCTGAGAACAAGCCCTCAGTTCAGTGCCACGGATCTGGTTCACGGCTCTAGAGATGATTTGGCACATAACCAGACTTCTAAGACTGTTAAGACCAAAGCGAGATGTGGCCAATAGTTTAGGCTAACTTCAGCTGCTTAATGCTTTAACAGTTAAAATCTTTAAATTGGTTTTGTTGGTGACATAATTTGATTATTTTTGATTATTATTTATATTTTGTGTGAAGTGTAAACAAAATTCTAAATTCTCCCTCAGAAAAAAAATATATTAAAGCTGTCACTGGGGCAGTACCTTTTCAAAACGTACAAATATAGACCATATGTACCAATATGTGTTATGTACTTTTAGTTAGGGCTGCACGATTAATCAAATGCGATTGTCATGTGCATTTTGTTAGTGAAGCCGGTTCTGTAATCAGCAGGAAATCATCATCACGTGCTTTCAGATGGAGCAGCATTTACTACACAGAGCCTTAGTTCACTGACAAGTTACGCAAAAAAATCGCAGACAGTTTTATTGCACGATTATGAAATCGAAGAAATCGTTCGCGATAATGACAGCTGTTTGCGTAGCTTCTCAGTGAACTACGGCTCTTTGAAGTAAATGCTGCTCCATCTGAAAGCATGTGAAAATACCACATTTAATAACATATTTTTACTCCAAACTCACTTCATAACATCAGTCGAGTGTTTGAAATAAATCCTTCTGTGAGATGATGTGGCTTCTTACACAGAATAAGGCACGCAAACATATTTCATAGTATTTAAGCAGTGATAAAGGCATTGCATTATAAATATACTTTATTTTTATGAAAATTATAATAATAATAACTCCGATAAACCATATTTTGTCATAATCGTGTTTATTAATCACGTTGAATCAATGGAAAGCAGTTAAATCTTCTGTTTATCCAGCTAGCACTAGGCATTTCCTAGGTTTCTTCTGCGGGCGTATTTGGAGTTTCAGCGCGAGAGCGCCCTCTGGCCTTTGGATGGAGATTTACTGCTGATCACAGAACCGTGCTTCACTGAAAGATATGCATGACAATCGCAGCTTCTGTTGAATCGCGATTTCGATTCAATTTCGATTTATCGTGCAGCCCTACTTTTAGTGATTAACAGATTTATTGATTCTCTGTTCAGAATCAACATTTTACCCCGTTAACAAACCCATCCCAAACTAATCCCCAACTACAGCTTTAAGGTCACAACTTGGCAATAATTAAATACAATTAAAACATCCATCAGTATATAATGATGAGAAAATTAATTAAATAAATAAAATGAACAGATGAATTCCGATCTATAACACCTCACATTTACACTGTAACAATCAGTATATTTCTCACAAACAGCTATTACTGTCCCATTTCCAAATAGGTTAAGTACTTGGAACATTTTTTATAGTATAGGTTTAGCTTGTCCGTCTGCTTATAAGACATGTTGTCGAATGCAACCACTCTAGCTAGTTCTACTACTCATTCCTGAAAGGAAGGGGCATCCTCTGCTCCTGAGGGCATTTCCAGGATTTGGACCCAGGATTTTGTGTGTTTGTCTCTTATTTCGTTGTCTGTCCACCTGCTAATATGTACATTTAATGTACTTATATGCATCCTTTAGGGGTAAATAAGGTACAAATGAGTGCCTTTTAAAGGGTACTGCCCCAGTGACAGCTTTTTTCTGAGAGAATGTGACCTCTCCACTGTCAGATCAATACAAAATTAAATAATTATTTAATAAATGTAAATTATTGTGTTATTAATAAATAATAGTATTCATATTTTATATTTTATAATAATATTTCTTTTTCATTTTCTTTTTCTTTTTCAAATATTTTTCATTTTGAATAAATTAAATTAATTAATTTAGGGCAAAGTCATTGTCTGATTTATACACTCAAAAGTTTGGGGTCAGTAAGATGTATTTTTTTAAAGAAAGAAATTAATGCTTTTATTCAAAAAAGTTGCATTAAATTGATCAAAAGTGGCAGTAAAGACAAAAGATTTCCATTTTAAATAAATGCTGTTCTTTTCAACTATTCTTTTTTTTTTAAATTTAAGAATCCTGAAAAAATTGATCATGATTTTCACAAGAATATTAAAGTGCACAACTGTTTTCAACACTGATAAAAATAAGAAAGGGTTCTCAAGCATCAAATCAGAATATTAGAATGATTTCTGAAGAATCATGTGACACTGAAGACAGGAGTGAAACTTCAGCTTTGCCATCAGAGGAAGTTGTCTTTTCATAATCATGATACATTTTGGGGTGAAGTTAAAGTGATATGTTGATTTAAAGACCACATGGTTCATCACTAGTATACACTTTATATCATAACCTTATTGTAGTCACTTCTCCTGTGAACATGCTTGTTTTTATCTTTTCTGCAGTAATGCAATTGGTCCTTTGGTGGCCCTGTGGATGATTTACGACCAGGGTGGGGTGATGCAGGATGCGGCCACACCGGTCTGGCTGCTATTATATGGCGGCATCGGAATCTGTGCTGGACTGTGGGTTTGGGGTCGACGTGTCATTCAAACGATGGGCAAAGACCTCACACCCATCACCCCCTCCAGGTGAGATCAGCCTATTGGTGGAGAGCATGTTGTTTGTGCATGATAATTGATGCATGTGCTCCTGTTGCATGCAGATGTGATGATTAATCCACAGTAAGAAGTCTTCTTAAGCCCAATGCACATGTACACTGTACAATTTTAGCAATAATTGTGAATCTCACTGGCATTATATCATTCAATCTAACAAGCAGCAATTGAAAAAGCCAGAAAAATTGCACAGTGTACAGTGGGCTTAGGATAAGTGGCCTTTTACTGTAAACCCATGACAAAAACACACACAATTTTTCTCCTTCTTGTTTATTTCTGACAATACAAAAGGTGTCTTTCTTTTCCTGTAGCAAGTGGAAAATTGTAGAAGTGGAGGACTGGTTTCTGGTGGAAAAACTGCCAGATCTGAAACTTTCAACTTGGTCCTACACCAGTGCTGAGGTGTAATTGTAGACTACAGAAATGGAGCATGTGCTTTGGCAGCAGGGTTATAACAGTTTATCTGATATTGAAATCTTGCTAGATTAGTTCAGTTTATCGGCTTTTCTCCTCTCTCGTTTGGGTGCTTGCCCTCAATCCCCGTTTGTATTACCACCACAAATCGGGTTAAATATCACCGTAGAATGACCTTAATTTTAAATTTTAGCACACTTTAGAATAAAGGCAGTTTATAGAGACCGGTCACTGTTTTGCACTCTCAGCTCAGAACTGCCTGGGTTTGCTAAATTTAGCAAGACACTTGTGCACATGGCCTCAGCGACCTTGCGTTCTCTTAGTAACAAGACAAACTGTCAAAAACAAATGAGCTTGAGTTGATAAACAGAACAAAGGCTTTCCACCCTATAAAAAGAACTCTCGTCATTTGTTCTGAGAAAGCAAGCTGCAGATCATTTTTTTTAGGGATGCTTGTTAGGAAATCATGATTACTAAACACTGATACACTGAAGGTAACTGGACACAACTCAAAAATCCAAAACCAAAATTATTTTAAATGAGCCTTTGAAATAACCAAGCAAATGATTTTAGTGTGATATGTTTCTGTTGATGTCTAAGCTCCAAAATTGTATAATTCTTTTTAAATATTAAACTTATATTGAAATTATTATAATAGTGAATTATTGTTTATCAATGTGAATCTCACCCCACACAGACTTTTAAGTGGGAACATGACTTTTTTTTTTACTGTCAATAATTAATTCATCATCACATGTGATGTACTTTCTCTAGATTCTATTAAACCTGGCACAGTTTGTTTTCCTTATAATGTATATGTAAATAGATGGTAAAGTAACAGATGCAGTTGAAGTTGTGCAAAAAATCTTATTGGCTTACATTGAACTATAACTACCCAGAACAATGTATTATAGTGGCAAATTTTAATCAGAAAATTTAAAATTATAGTAAAAGTTTAAAAAAAACCCTCAAACTTTAACAAAAATTAAAAATCATGAAAGTTAATTGGATTGTTATTATTTCAAATTTTTTCTAAAGAGACTTTTAACAAGATTTAACAAAAATAATTATATGAAAATGATTTTTATTTACTGGAACAATTTGCAATTTCTCGATGTGTGACAGAACAGATTTCGCACTGAAGGGTCACTCTACAATCCTACATGTCAATCAGTCTATACTAAGTAAGTGTGCTGCATCAGGTGGCCATGTTCCCAGTCACATGCCCTCATGTAGCGCACTGAAATAACAATCGACATGACCTCTGTATTTTTTGGCTGATCTGCAGTATACGGTATATATCTCAGCATTTTGTATTTGGATTAAACAAACAAATGAAGTGAATGTAACCATGTAGGCATATATTATGTGTAAAAAAGGGTTAAAATCACATTACATTCTAACATTGTTACATTGCAATCTAAAAAAAAATAATGCTTTTAAAGCAGAAGTTAAATTTACTTAAACTAAAAATGAAAATAACAAAAAAGCACAGACTAATTGAGTAAAAAGGCTATTTTGATTTCCCCATTAGAGTCACTTTACAGTTAGTGCTATCAGACAAATACACTTGTAGGTTTAAAATTCTACATATGCCACATTTATTGTCCAACTACAAATATTTTAGTCAGAGTTATTGCGCTCCTATTTCATTGAGCTCCGTCTGTTTGGCGCGCATGCGCACAGCAGCACTCGTTCACTGAAATCTGTGAAGTTTAGCGGAGAATCACAAAAGCTCATGCACTTCTGACTGCAAAATGGAAATATTTCCATGGCTTTCTAACATTTACAGATGGAGAATATACCTGTGAAATGTAAGTTATGCATTATGAAAACAGCACATCTCAGACACATGAAACCGTGCGAGTAGCGTCTCTGTCAGCAGCACACGCAGTCTTTCTGTCAAGAGCATCTGACGAGCCGAGCCGCTTTAAACTCAAACTATAAACTATAGGCTACTATATCTTACCAGTTTTTTAAAAGCCCTTCATATAAGCTTGTCGCATGTTCAGAACAAATTGTATTATGCACTTTCTCCGCAGCAGCTCAGTCTGTGTCCTCCCTAGATAATTTTTCAAATGTGCTCGTATCAAACTACTGTATATCGATATTAACGGTATTGCTTCTTACCGTATCGCTTATCAAAATATATCGATGTATTGTACAAACTCGATATACCGCCCAGCTCTAAAACTGGCTTTTTAGATGGGTTTGCATGATTTAGTGGAAGGTTTGTCTGCCTGTTTGTGCACAGTTTATATATTACTCGCATGTTCATGATGTCTGGGTGTGTTTTAAGATGCCACTGGAGAGTTTTTCAGCACAATCACCATGTTTCCACCTGCATGCATGTACACATGTCTACCCTGTGATACACACTCACACGCACATACTGACACGCTTAATAGGCACAGAACTTAAGAAAACCTGTCAACCTTGTTTTTGTGTTACTGCACCACCTTCATCTCCTTGTGGACTTTTTGCATGCCTGTTAAAATGTTTCCACTCCTCCAGACCGGCATGCTGTACGTGCACCAGCCTCTCTCAATGGCATGCATTGTCATCACTGGTTGAACTACAGGTGTAACTGTATAAAGTTGTGTTTTGTTGCCCTCCCCCCCACAGTGGATTCACTATTGAGCTGGCCTCAGCGATCACTGTTGTTTTGGCCTCCAATATCGGACTTCCAATCAGTACGACACACTGCAAGGTAACTATCGGGTCAGAGCCCAGCTGGCCCCCTTAGGTTATTGTGTGCATGCCACCAGAGAGAGGAGGGAGCTGTCTGTTTTTACAGGGAACAAGAGGTGCCCACATCAGCTTTCAGCAAATGGTGCTATTTGTTATTGATAAATAATGACATCGATGCACAACAACTTGACACTTTCCACAGATAGGGTGCTGTCCTATTACAATAAACAGACACATCTCGTGTTCTACTCTATTGTTTCTCATAGAGTCAAATGTCTGACAGGTATTTTGATGTGTCCTGTCTTGCTGGTCTCCTTGCCTAGACCTTGACTGTAATCAACAATTCAACTCATACAAACAAATGATATAATTTTATAATTATAAATTAATTGTTGAAAAATCGTAATTGCTACAAAAATGTTTAGACAAGTAAACAGTCTCTCATTAATTTTCTAAATTTTTGTTGTTGTCCAGCTCAACCACTCTATCTAGTTACCAAAGTTAAGGTATAAGAATTTTAAGTTAAGTAATTAAGTAGAATTTTTCAATATTTCAGTTTATGTAAAAAAAGAAAAAAGTTTTTTTTTAAAAGTTTATTAATAACCATTGTTGTTATTTGAACTAAAACTTTTCAAAAAGTATTTTTTGTTAATTGAAATAAAGCTGAAATAAATAAGTATTAGATTAAAAAAAAAAAGAGAAATGGTGCCTTGGCAAATAACTGAAATATATATTTAAGTTGAAACTAAAACTAAAGTAAAAATGAAAGGTAAATATGAAAAAAAAAATCTAGACGTGCATAAAAAATTGACTTAAACTAAAAAATATTAATAATTTTATATTATTTTGAAATGTTAAATTTCTATTTAATGAAGTTAAATATAGAATTATTACATAATATTAGTTAAATAATTAATTTCTATTGTTAAAAAATAGGGGAATCACATAAATCAGGTTTATTTTGTTAGATATAATTTAGACAAAATTAACATTTAAAAAAAATCCAAACCTCACATAACAAATAGAAAACAAAGCATATCATTAAACAAAAGCTGCTTAAAGTGCATGCACAACATTTCCCTTTTTTCTGAAATTGATAATGACATTTGATGTTGTTTTTTTAATCAAGATTACTCTGGCAGGCATCCTTGATTTATCTGTTCTCAGACATCCAGTTACTGAAGTCATTGGCATTGTCACTGTTTCTGATGGTCATAATGCAACTTGACTGCACACTGATGTCAATACTGGGACAATGAATGCTCCCATCAAGGCTAAGACAGCACTCTCAAACCCTTTAGAAATTAAGAAGAGCGCTCCCTTCTCTTCTCTCAGACGTGGCCTTGGTGCATACAGGATGAAATAACTCCTCTCTTCACAGATCTGTGTTTAAGTGATGCTTCACAACATCATCTTCGTCCCCCTCCTCATCTATCTCATAGCATGTAGCTGTGTATTTGTCCGCGTTTGCTCGGGCCACTGGTGTCTTGCTCCATGCTATGTGTGTCTCTTACGTTTTATCTGTTGTGTTTGTCTTTGTCTTGTCATTTGTCGTCTTTTCACAGTGGATTTTGCATTGAAGTAATGAGCGCTCTAACAGTACTCGTTGCCTCAAATGTGGGCGTTCCTATAAGCTCCACGCACTGCAAGGTATTGGTATAGTAGTGAAGCTTTGGTAGTGCTAAACTCCACTCCCATAGCTTCACTAGCGTAATCACCGAACAGCCAATCAGTGCTCACCTCTGCAAACATGTAACTCCATGATTGCAGCTTTGATTCACTTATATGATTCATTCTTTTTTTCATCTGCTTAGTTGTTTTAAAGATAATGCATTAATTGAAGTCAGTATGCTTTTAAAAGGTACTGTGTAGTGCATACATTGTAGTCCAGACGCTAAACATGTTAACCAAACCATGCCAACTGCAGTGATTCCATTTAAAAGTAGGTAATTTCTCATCATTAGCGTTGGTCAACAGCCTGAACTGTTCACATTAACCTAAAACTTGCAAGAAATAAGTCCAGCAACCTCATCCAGTCAGAAATCAATACAAAAGCCTGTTTACTTTTTGTCGCTACACATTCCTGGAGCACAAATGAGCTGACCTCTATTTATTCTCTATTCTCTTGCATGTCCTTTGTGATGTTTTTGTTAGGGATGCGCCACAGCCTGAACTGTTCACATTAACCTAAAACTTGCAAGAAATAAGTCCAGCAACCTCATCCAGTCAGAAATCAATACAAAAGCCTGTTTACTTTTTGTCGCTACACATTCCTGGAGCACAAATGAGCTGACCTCTATTTATTCTCTATTCTCTTGCATGTCCTTTGTGATGTTTTTGTTAGGGATGCGCCGATCCGATATTCATATCGGGTATCGGCTCCGATAGTGCCATTTTTCTCGGATCGGGAATCGGTCCGAGAGAGCCGATCCAAATCCGAGATTTTTTTTTTTTTTCGATTGTGCGAATTATTCTGTGTTACTTCTGAAGCCATACGATAGCTTAATGTGAGCTACATGTGAATATTTAAGTCCTTACATTAAAGTTCACACAAACTCTTTTCTCTGCTGTGGCTGTCAGTCATTCGTTCAGCCTTTAAACCATGGTCGCGTTCGGTTACAGCAGTCAGCTCGGTAAAGCTCTCTCCAAGATCATTCTGTGTTCCCATTATACTTGATTTGTAAATACATGTCTATGATTTTGCAAAAATGACTTTATCTTCTTGCTGGAGTTTAATGTTGTTTTGTTACTTGCTACCGGGTGTCTGTGAGAACAAAACATGGGTGTAGAAAAGACTCAATTGTTTTTTAACGTGCACAGTAACTGAAATTTAAAACTGTTAAAAGAAAGGCTCAATAACTGTTGCACAGATATAATACACTACGCATCAATTTCTCTTCCCTTTGTGCTTTGCACTTTTTAACATGAAGCGCTTCGTGCTCATAGACTGTCAACCCTCTACATTGCGAGTAAATCACTGGTCCTTGGCAGGTCTTACAGTTTGGAAAATAAAACCTCAGATGAACAACAACACATGACATAGCACACCGTGTCATTATTTATTTAACAAAAATATAGCCAAAATGGAAAAGCCATGTGTGACAAAGTTAGGACACCCTTACTGTTAACACAGGAATTAAGAGGGTAAGTAGCAGTCAGGCTCTTCTAATCAAATACATCTGATTAACTGATCATCAGCAAGAGTGTGCACCTCTATAAAAGCAGAAGTTTTAGCAGTTTGCTGGTCTGGAAACATCAGGTGTTTGTTAACAGAATGTCAAAGAGGAAAGACATCAGCAATGACCTTAGAGAAGCAATTGTTACTGCCTCAGTCTGGGGAGAGTAATACGGCCATTTGCAAAGAATTTGAAGTCCATCATTCTACAGTGAGGAAGATTATTCACAAGTGGAAGACATTCAAAAAAGACACCAATCATCCCAGGAGTGGACGTCTCAGCAAATTCACCCCAATATCAGACCATGTAACGCTCAGAGAAATGACAGACAACCCAAGAACTTCACTGCAGACTCCACAGGCCTCAGTTAACATGTTAAATTATAAAATTCATGACAGTACAGTTAGAAAAATATGGGACAAGAATGTTTGGAAGGCTTGCCAGAAGAAAGCTGCTTCTACCTAAAAAAGCATGGCAGCACGGTTTAGGTTTGAAAAGTTGCATCTGAACAATCCATAAAACTTCTAGAACAATGTCCTTTGAACAGATGAGACCAGAGTAGAGATGTTTGGCCATAATGCACAGCAGCACGTTTGGTGAAAACCTAAAGAGCATATCAGCACAGACACCACATACCAAAAGTCACACATGCTGGTGGAGGGCAGATGATTTGGGGCTTGTTTTGTAGCCACAGGGCCTGGGGGCCTCAGTCATTGAGTCGACCATGAACTCCTCTGTATACCAAAGAATTCTAGAGTCAAATGTGAGGCCATCTGTCCGACAGCTAAAGTTGGGTCAGTATTGGATCATGCAACAGGACAATGATCCCAAGCACAGCAATAGATCTACAACAGAACGGCTGAAAAGAAAAGAATCAAAGTGTTTCAGTAGCCCAGTCAAAGTCCAGACCTCATCCTGACTGAAATGCTGTGGCAAGAGCTGTGCATAAACTTGAATATAAACTGGAGCAATGTTGTAAAGAAGAGTTCCTCCAAAATGAAGTGAGAGACTGATGAAGTCATACAGAAAATTATTACTTCAAGTTATTATTGCTAAAAGTGGAGCTACAAGCAATTGAATCATTCAGTCATTCGTTCAGCCTTTAAACCATGGTCGCGTTCGGTTACAGCAGTCAGCTCGGTAAAGCTCTCTCCAAGATCATTCTGTGTTCCCATTATACTTGATTTGTAAATACATGTCTATGATTTTGCAAAAATGACTTTATCTTCTTGCTGGAGTTTAATGTTGTTTTGTTACTTGCTACCGGGTGTCTGTGAGAACAAAACATGGGTGTAGAAAAGACTCAATTGTTTTTTAACGTGCACAGTAACTGAAATTTAAAACTGTTAAAAGAAAGGCTCAATAACTGTTGCACAGATATAATACACTACGCATCAATTTCTCTTCCCTTTGTGCTTTGCACTTTTTAACATGAAGCGCTTCGTGCTCATAGACTGTCAACCCTCTACATTGCGAGTAAATCACTGGTCCTTGGCAGGTCTTACAGTTTGGAAAATAAAACCTCAGATGAACAACAACACATGACATAGCACACCGTGTCATTATTTATTTAACAAA
Source organism: Sinocyclocheilus grahami (assembly GCF_001515645.1). NCBI lineage: Eukaryota > Metazoa > Chordata > Actinopteri > Cypriniformes > Cyprinidae > Sinocyclocheilus > Sinocyclocheilus grahami. The sequence continues at coordinate 51,548 of NW_015505515.1, read as the reverse complement.
AATATAGCCAAAATGGAAAAGCCATGTGTGACAAAGTTAGGACACCCTTACTGTTAACACAGGAATTAAGAGGGTAAGTAGCAGTCAGGCTCTTCTAATCAAATACATCTGATTAACTGATCATCAGCAAGAGTGTGCACCTCTATAAAAGCAGAAGTTTTAGCAGTTTGCTGGTCTGGAAACATCAGGTGTTTGTTAACAGAATGTCAAAGAGGAAAGACATCAGCAATGACCTTAGAGAAGCAATTGTTACTGCCTCAGTCTGGGGAGAGTAATACGGCCATTTGCAAAGAATTTGAAGTCCATCATTCTACAGTGAGGAAGATTATTCACAAGTGGAAGACATTCAAAAAAGACACCAATCATCCCAGGAGTGGACGTCTCAGCAAATTCACCCCAATATCAGACCATGTAACGCTCAGAGAAATGACAGACAACCCAAGAACTTCACTGCAGACTCCACAGGCCTCAGTTAACATGTTAAATTATAAAATTCATGACAGTACAGTTAGAAAAATATGGGACAAGAATGTTTGGAAGGCTTGCCAGAAGAAAGCTGCTTCTACCTAAAAAAGCATGGCAGCACGGTTTAGGTTTGAAAAGTTGCATCTGAACAATCCATAAAACTTCTAGAACAATGTCCTTTGAACAGATGAGACCAGAGTAGAGATGTTTGGCCATAATGCACAGCAGCACGTTTGGTGAAAACCTAAAGAGCATATCAGCACAGACACCACATACCAAAAGTCACACATGCTGGTGGAGGGCAGATGATTTGGGGCTTGTTTTGTAGCCACAGGGCCTGGGGGCCTCAGTCATTGAGTCGACCATGAACTCCTCTGTATACCAAAGAATTCTAGAGTCAAATGTGAGGCCATCTGTCCGACAGCTAAAGTTGGGTCAGTATTGGATCATGCAACAGGACAATGATCCCAAGCACAGCAATAGATCTACAACAGAACGGCTGAAAAGAAAAGAATCAAAGTGTTTCAGTAGCCCAGTCAAAGTCCAGACCTCATCCTGACTGAAATGCTGTGGCAAGAGCTGTGCATAAACTTGAATATAAACTGGAGCAATGTTGTAAACAAGAGTTCCTCCAGAATGAAGTGAGAGACTGATGAAGTCATACAGAAAATTATTACTTCAAGTTATTATTGCTAAAAGTGGAGCTACAAGCAATTGAATCATAGGGTGTCCTAACTTTGTCACACATGGCTTTTACATTTTGGCTTTATTTTTGTAAAATAAATAATGGCACGGTGTGATATGTCATGTGTTGTTGTTCATTGTTCATCTGAGGTTTTATGACCTGCCAAGGACCAGATAATTTTTTATTATGTCCTGATACAAAAATCTATGGAATTCAATAGGGTGTCCTAACTTTTTCACATGACTGTGTGTTTATATATATATATATAAAATAAAATTTGGCCCCAAACTGGCTTTTTTATTCATTTTAGATATTTAGTTTTCTACAATTTTTTAACAATGCTACTGACTGACGGCTTAGTTTAGGCTATTTTTCAACCCTGTTACCCAATAAAGCATTAAAAAAAAATTATGTTTCCTATTTTTAAGTTTTATTTTTAATCATGTTTAATGAATGTTTTCCCCATCAAAATATGGAAAGCACACAAATCAGCAAATGTTGGTAAACAGGGTTGCATTCAAGGCTTTCGTCTGCTATAATAATGTAATGTTTGAATTGTCTTAAATTGGGGGCTTTTCTGGGTAAATATTGATTTGATTAATTCACCTGCATATCTGCAAATAACCCTGACAATTTTTCAACCCTGTTACCCAATAAAGCATTAAACAAAATTTATGTTTCCTATTTTTAAGTTTTATTTTTAATCATGTTTAATGAATGTTTTCCCCATCAAAATATGGAAAGCACACAAATCAGCAAATGTTGGTAAACAGGGTTGCATTCAAGGCTTTCGTCTGCTATAATAATGTAATGTGTTTGAATTGTCTTAAATTGGGGGCTTTTCTGGGTAAATATTGATTTGATTAATTCACCTGCATATCTGCAAATAATTCATTCATAATTTTTTATCAATTGACAGCCCTAGTTTGGGTATTAGAGTTATCAGCATTACTATTGCAAGCATGTCATGTCTTTGTGTCCCAGCATCCAAAATATGAATTGGCAGGCCGTTAATGTTCAGACGAGGTTTGTCCAGTAAAGCCATTATAAAATGGGAATATTGCAGCAATGGAGGAGTCACATATTCATCAGGTTTATGTCGATTACAGCCTCAAAAAATAGATCTTGTTTGCTGAACAAACTCACAGAAAGGTCACGATGTTTGTCTTGATTTCGTGGATTAGTCATGGCTCAAGCATCTTACATGATGTTTGAGTAGATCAAGGGGGTTAAATCATGGGAGAATTAAAGGCCTGAAGTCTTTTATTCTCTGTTGTTGACTTTTGCTCCAGATTTAGCCCCCCTGTGATGGAGGCTTCAGTTACACTGGCCGTATAAGAAGAGCCAGATCGCTCTTGTTTCTAGAACAGCACCTGTCACCAGAACCCCTGAGTCACACAGCATGTATGGAAATGTTACTCCTCCTGCTGCCCTGTGTTTGGCAGGACATGACATGACTTTGCCTCTCAAGCAAAAGGAGAACATGACTAATGCGGCTTTGTTAAAAGCACTGGACACTACACCTTCATTGTAAATCCTTCTTCAGTGTGCAGACAACGATGACCCAGATTTTATAAGGAAAAGAATGCTTGATTTCAAACCTTGCAGTACTTTGTGTTCTCTTACTAACCCCTACCCAGGAGTTTGCACAATTAATCAAATCCATGTATTTTGTTATTTCAGAAGAGAGATAATGCTCACGACCCTATGAAATCAAAAGTTGGATATGCCTATGTCTGTTAGATTCGAGGATGTCTGTTAGATGTTAGATTTGAAATATCAAATATGTTTAGTATATTCCCTAAATATTTGCAGTGGTGATTTAGAAAAATTAAGAAACGTGAATATTGCAATGATTTAAGCATTATTGGAATATATATTGCTAAAGCCATAAAATTTTTTTGACTGGCAATTTGGGAGAATGAGATCGTTTAAGCGATGGTTCGCCCCAAACATGAAGTTCTGTCATCATCAGATTTAATTTAGGCTTTTTATTCATATAAAAGCTCAACGTTGCTTGCTTGCGAGAAGAAACCTATTTATATGTGACCCTGAACCATAAAACCAGTCATAAGGGTCAATTTTTTGAAATTGAGACCTAGTTTGGGTATTAGAGTTATCAGCATTACTATTGCGAGCATGTCATGTCTTTGTGTCCCAGCATCCAAAATATGAATTGGCAGGCCGTTAATGTTCAGACGAGCTTTGTCCAGTAAAGCCATTATAAAATGGGAATATTGCAGCAATGGAGGAGTCACATATTCATCAGGTTTATGTTGATTACAGCCTCAAAAAATAGATCTTGTTTGCTGAACAAACTCACAGAAAGGTCACGATGTTTGTCTTGATTTTGTGGATTAGTCATGGCTCAAGCATCTTACATGATGTTTGAGTAGATCAAGGGGGTTAAATCATGGGAGAATTAAAGGCCTGAAGTCTTTTATTCTCTGTTGTTGACTTTTGCTCCAGATTTAGCCCCCCTGTGATGGAGGCTTCAGTTACACTGGCCGTATAAGAAGAGCCAGATCGCTCTTGTTTCTAGAACAGCACCTGTCACCAGAACCCCTGAGTCACACAGCATGTATGGAAATGTTACTCCTCCTGCTGCCCTGTGTTTGGCAGGACATGACATGACTTTGCCTCTCAAGCAAAAGGAGAACATGACTAATGCGGCTTTGTTAAAAGCACTGGACACTACACCTTCATTGTAAATCCTTCTTCAGTGTGCAGACAACGATGACCCAGATTTTATAAGGAAAAGAATGCTTGATTTCAAACCTTGCAGTACTTTGTGTTCTCTTACTAACCCCTACCCAGGAGTTTGCACAATTAATCAAATCCATGTATTTTGTTATTTCAGAAGAGAGATAATGCTCACGACCCTATGAAATCAAAAGTTGGATATGCCTATGTCTGTTAGATTCGAGGATGTCTGTTAGATGTTAGATTTGAAATATCAAATATGTTTAGTATATTCCCTAAATATTTGCAGTGGTGATTTAGAAAAATTAAGAAACGTGAATATTGCAATGATTTAAGCATTATTGGAATATATATTGCTAAAGCCATAAAATTTTTTTGACTGGCAATTTGGGAGAATGAGATCGTTTAAGCGATGGTTCGCCCCAAACATGAAGTTCTGTCATCATCAGATTTAATTTAGGCTTTTTATTCATATAAAAGCTCAACGTTGCTTGCTTGCGAGAAGAAACCTATTTATATGTGACCCTGAACCATAAAACCAGTCATAAGGGTCAATTTTTTGAAATTGAGATTTATATATATTTGAAAGCTGAATAAATAAGCTTTCCATTAATGTATGTTTGTTAGGATAGGACAATATTTGGCCGAGATACAAAAAAATGTGAGAAGATTGCCTTTAAAGTTGTCCAAATGAAGTCCTTAGCAATGCATATTACTAATCAAAAAGTTTTTATATATTTACAGTAGGAAATTTGCAAAATATCTTCATAGAACATGATCTTCACGTAATATCCTAATGATTTTTGGCATAAAAGAAAAATCTATAATTTTGTCCCATACAATGTATTTTTGGCTATTGCTACAAATATACACCAGCGACTTAAGACTGGTTTTGTGGTCCAGGGTCACATATATGAATGAACAAGCCAATTAATTAATCTCTTTAAGGTATTGTAATAGCATTTTTGTTTAACCATCATTTATAGTAAATAACCAAATATAATTTCAATCGATTGACAACATTCAATATAAATCTTAATAATCTAAATCATCCAGTGCTGCTAGAAAGACCATGCCAGTCGTCCTCCTACCACCTACTGATATCAAACAGCTATGTCTGTGCCTTCAACTAAAGGCTATTGACCTTAATAAAACAATGTCAATGTAACTTCCTGTTTCAACAGAAGATTGAAGCAGGACAGAAACCTATGCTTGTGATTTCATGGGGTCTTTAAAAAAAACCTTTATAGGGATAACAAAATACATTCCATAAAGACTGTATCCCTAGTTCCACCCTGAAAAATGAAATCCACATTTTATTGTTTTCATATTTTTGTATCATGCTACTGCTGATTTAGCCTTTGCTGTTGGTGCAGGTGGGCTCAGTGGTGGCGGTGGGCTGGATCCGCTCCAAGAAGGCTGTGGACTGGCATCTCTTCCGGAACATCTTCCTGGCCTGGTTTGTGACCGTCCCTATAGCAGGCCTCTTCAGCGCTGCTGTCATGGCCCTGTTTGTCTACGGCATACTGCCTTACGTTTGAGATGGAAAATGAGGAAGAGAGGGAGGTATAGGAAGGTAATGACAGGAAAAATAAAACCGAGACACAGACAGAAAAAAAAAATCAAGATATTAGGGGACAGCCAGAGGGTGGGGAGAGTCTTCAAATGCTGCCTGGAAAAGCATCCAGAATCCTTTGACTTAAATATCCTTAATCTTGTCAAGAGTATTTATTTACGTTTCATTTTTCTATTGTTTTGTTGACATGTTACCATAAACCGTAAAATCTTTGACTCGTGATTTCAAATGGTACATTTTCAAAGTTCCAAAAAAATAGCTCTCATACATTTGTGGTCCTACATGTTCAAGGGAGTAAACAGATGGAGAACAATTGCCAATATCGCAAACAATATCAATACATGAAGAATTGGACTAGAAAATTGGTTTTATGGCACAATTCACAGTACATTGGCACAAAATATAGCTACTAACTACTCTTGGGCCTCTAAATGTAATGTTTTCAAATGTGTGGTGTGCTGTAATCGCACCTTTATTCCCATTCGCTGAAACATCAAACTTCTACATAAACGACACTGAGAAGCATCCTGCTGTTTAAAACCTACATTAGCTGCATTGCTAAAATCATACCTCAGTCAACCCTCTATGCCACATAAAAGACAAGTGACAAAACTGTGCTCTCTCATAATACAAGAAATATTATAAGATGCATCATTTTTGTAGTGGTTAATGTGTAAGAATTCCCTGTTCTTTTATTGTTGTATTTATTTTTACCATTCATACCTTTATAGAAACACAAGAGGTGTGAAGACTAAATCATATTTTGAACTATATATGCTACTATAATTTCTACTGTGTATATATTTAGCTATGGATTTTAGATTTTTAGTTTTGCCTTATTTCGTGGTCTTATATTTTTACATTTAAGGAGACTTTAGACCAGGTTTGGTAGTTGCATGAAACGTATGCTTTCCAAGCATATGAAAAATATCAAATATGAAAAAACTATTTTAACTATGACAAGACACTACATCCATAATCCTGTGAGCATATATCAAAAATAATTATCTCATTGCCTACCCTAAAAGATCCTCATATTAGTGAAAACTAAATCACCGGCATTTAAAGATAAATATTTAATGAGCTGGTTAGGAGTCATATCTGAGGTATTACATTTTAAACTTTCTGTAATTCACCTTTTGTATACATATCAATAGGTGATTTTTTTTTTAAAATCTCTTTTTGGAAGATTAATAGCCAAAGATTGTGATGATCAAGTTTAATTGCCATAGTCTTTGACAGTGTTTGTGATTACAGTCTAAACAATATCCAAACTAAAGTAATCAGTTTGTCTCTGTATTGTGGATAGTATATAAAGGATGCTAGTAGTTCGGTCTAGCAATAATATGTAATGTTCTTAGAGCCCAATGGATGATGCCAATATAAATACCTGTATGTGCCGGAACAGCCAAAATCACTTAAGGAGAACCCATAAAACCAGCACAAACACACAAACATAGATTTACCCACGTCACATATATGATGTATTGAGAGGCAGTGTTGGATGCCAGGCCTAAATCAAATCAGCATCCAGATACTTGATTCAGCCTTCAGTTCTAATATCACATTGAGTTTTTTAACATCAGGTCAGTATGTGATTCAGTGGCACATATGTGTCAAAAGGTCAATATTTAACGACCTATTTGTGGCCCCGCCCTGACACCACAAGAAACCAAAAAGTCTCATTATTTCAGTCCAAAAATGGCCAGGCTCACATCAAATGACCATGTGATATCAGGTCAACTGGGCTTAGATGTTTGTCAGACACTGTTGTAATCTGCCTCGGGATAAGTCACCAGATTTGGAAACTACAAACGTGTGGCTTTGAACCAATGCAAAGTGTTGCTGTTTCTTTCTTTTTCTTTTTTGTGTGTTTTGTTTTTATTTTTCATCAAGAACAAATCTATGCTTATATGGCCATTTGCCTTGTTGTGCTTTACTGTTTGTTGGATACAGTAACTTCAGTACTGTGGTGTTTACATTGTAATCATATTGTAGAATAACTCATTGCAGTTGCCTAAAAATGCCAATCGACTAACTATTAATCACAAATTAAATATGAAATAACCAGGCATAGTGCAAAGGTGTTTCATGTCATTTTGTGTTTAGCAGAGTGAATCATGATGATCCTGCTATATGTAGTAGACAACTTTACATGGTGGATATGATACAAAAAAAAAAAGATAAAAGAAATTAATAGATATAAATTTCATTAAACTATATTTTTCTACATATATAAGTTCTACCTGGGTGGTGACACAAACACACAAACATAGATTTACCCACGTCACATATATGATGTATTGAGAGGCAGTGTTGGATGCCAGGCCTAAATCAAATCAGCATCCAGATACTTGATTCAGCCTTCAGTTCTAATATCACATTGAGTTTTATCAGAAGAGGAGTTTGTTTAACATCAGGTCAGTATGTGATTCAGTGGCACATATGTGTCAAAAGGTCAATATTTAACGACCTATTTGTGGCCCCGCCCTGACACCACAAGAAACCAAAAAGTCTCATGATTTCAGTCCAAAAATGGCCAGGCTCACATCAAATGACCATGTGATATCAGGTCAACTGGGCTTAGATGTTTGTCAGACACTGTTGTAATCTGCCTCGGGATAAGTCACCAGATTTGGAAACTGTACAAACGTGTGGCTTTGAACCAATGCAAAGTGTTGCTGTTTCTTTCTTTTTCTTTTTTGTGTGTTTTGTTTTTATTTTTCATCAAGAACAAATCTATGCTTATATGGCCATTTGCCTTGTTGTGCTTTACTGTTTGTTGGATACAGTAACTTCAGTACTGTGGTGTTTACATTGTAATCATATTGTAGAATAACTCATTGCAGTTGCCTAAAAATGCCAATCGACTAACTATTAATCACAAATTAAATATGAAATAACCAGGCATTGTGCAAAGGTGTTTCATGTCATTTTGTGTTTAGCAGAGTGAATCATGATGATCCTGCTATATGTAGTAGACAACTTTACATGGTGGATATGATACAAAAAAAAAAAGATAAAAGAAATTAATAGATATAAATTTCATTAAACTATATTTTTCTACATATATAAGTTCTACCTGGGTGGTGACTTCTCACATGGAGAGTAATCTGGGCTCCTGAGCAGTGATTATGTTGAAGTACCAGTAACTATATTAAGAAAATTCAGTGCTGAATACCACTGAACAATTTCTTAAAGATGGTTCTATCGAAAAGAGTCTAAAAAGTTCAGGCAGGGGACCGTAATGTGGATTGGTTCCATATATCCATTGTTTTTTTTCTTGCCCAGGGATGTCTCTCCCTTGTGTGAGAGCGAGTGGTTGTGAGTTGTTAAAATTCCACCAGTTTTTCATGATTATTTTTTGAAAAGTAAGGCTGAATAACTTTGTAATTTTGTTTCCCTGAAATGCAATATTGAGCTGCCAGAATGAGGTCAATCGGACCTCCACCAGCAGTGGCGATAACACCGTTTAGAGTCAGACAGGGACACAGCAAGATTCAGTAAAACTTTTTACTAACCTGCATCCGATATTTTGCATCAACCTGGCGATATAATCTGCCTTTCTGCTACTGGTTTGTTTGGTTTGTGAAATCTTCCACATGCGCAGTAAAAAACATTCTTTGCGCTAATACACGAACGCAGACGCTTGGCGCTCTTGTTTTGGTCTCGCGCTAACAAACCTCAATATTCAGAGAGCGGTTAAATTAAATTTTTAAATGTATCTGACATTAAACTAAATGTTAATAAATTGTTGCTGCGTCATGACTAGTTGATCCACAAGTAATTTACGCTATTTTGACGATGTAAGCGCCCCTTGCGGCAATGCTGAGAGTTGCGTTGAATTTAGGAATCACGTCTGCGTTCAGGTATTTGCGTAACCGAACATGAGGCTGCAGTAGTTTGGCCACAGAGTTAGTTTTGAGTTTTGAATGGCATGTGAACCACTACTATACTAAATCACAGTCAGAAACTTCAAAGCCGTTCTGTGTTTTTAGATGGACATGTTATGATTGGACAAATACAAAGAGATCGCTATGTAAGGCTTACAGAAACTAAATCATCCATATCCACAACCAGTGTGTTGATAAAAGGTTTCTTAACTGTTTTTGGCGTCAAACTAAATGTTAATAAATTGTTGCTGCGTCATGACTAGTTGATCCACAAGTAATTTACGCTATTTTGACGATGTAAGTGCCCCTTGCGGCAATGCTGAGAGTTGCGTTGAATTTAGGAATCACGTCTGCGTTCAGGTATTTGCGTAACCGAACATGAGGCTGCAGTAGTTTGGCCACAGAGTTAGTTTTGAGTTTTGAATGGCATGTGAACCACTACTATACTAAATCACAGTCAGAAACTTCAAAGCCGTTCTGTGTTTTTAGATGGACATGTTATGATTGGACAAATACAAAGAGATCGCTATGTAAGGCTTACAGAAACTAAATCATCCATATCCACAACCAGTGTGTTGATAAAAGGTTTCTTAACTGTTTTTGGCAGCCTAGTGACATTCTCCTATAGTGTACTAATATCATTTATTAAGTTTCCTTGTTCTTATCTGCACTTGAAAATAGAATGTAGCCCAATCCTCTGTTGGCCTGCTGATTGCCTGCTGTGTGTCGTCTCTATTGCCATGATGTGAATGCTATGCTGTTACTGTCTGGTACCATCTTAAGACAGGGCTTTAGTTTTAACAAAACCCCCATATCTGCATATGTACTGTATTGCTGTTTCCTTTCTTTTTTGGAACTTTTTTTGTGAAAGTTGTCTGCATTTTAACTAATTAAATTATGGGAATTAAAATTACAAAGAATAACAATCTGCTGATATCCTGTTTTAATTTGGTGATTGATGTTTTAATGTTGAAGATGAGGATTTTTTTTCTTACAACACAGCAACCAGTGGTGCGGGTTTGGTGTGGGACTATCTGTTTGGCCAACCAGTGGAAGATGGGGGGAAATCTATTTTTTGTTTTAAATAAAAATTTGTAGAAATACCCTATGCAGACATATTTGACAGCCATGAATAATATTTCAGACAAAAGTGTACAATGATGGAGTTATTGAGATTGAGTGGGTCAGACTAATCTATACCAAAGTCCCAGTCAACTTGAATGGGAGAATACTGAAATATCTTCCGAAATTCACATTTAAATAACACTTTTAAATCAGCAACAAAATGTCCCATATACATGGTGGCCACCTTATGTGGAATGAACCATCTTTATTTCATTGTGAGTGAAAACTTTTTAAAATACGTTTATCAAAAGTGTCATTTTTTTAGCCAACATGGAAAAAAAAATAGAAGTGTGTAACACGAGTATTAATTATTTAATAAATAACAATAAACTAAAAAATGAGGCAGACTAAATTTATTCAACGACAATGACAAAATTAAAAGATATAGCCTTCACTCTTGCTCAATGCTTTTAGTAAGTTTAGTAGCTGTCAAACAATTAATCGCATCCAAAATAAAAGTTGTTGTTTACATATGTGTGTACTGTGTATATTTATTATAATAATAATATATAAATACACACACATGTATATATTTAAGAAAAATATGTTACGTTTATATGTTAAATATATTTATATATGATATAATTTATAGGAATATAAATATATAAATATTTTCAAAATATATGCTGCATGTGTGTGTCTTTATATATACATAATAAATATACAGTACACACACATTATGTAAACAAAAACTTTTATTTTGGATGCGATTAATCGCGATTAATCATTTGACAGCACTATAATTAAATAAAACATTTTAGTTTTAAATTTACAGAGTGCCTAAAGAGATATAGTTATGGGAAAAATTAGTTGGGAGGAAAAAAATGTACTTGCACATTTTCATAAGAAACTTGCAAAATTTCTCTAACAAAATTTTGTTTTAAATTGTAGTTTTTAATTTATTCACCTAAAAGATTTCAAACGGAATAGTTCAGAGAAATGTGGGGAATCAAACATGAGCCCACAGATGTCTCGCAAAAACTTATTTGACAGAATGCAAAAGTTTCTCGGAAGAACAGACGTTTTTGTTGCTTTTTCGAGAGAGAAAGTTTCATAAGGGAAGAAAAAAGATTTCCCATCATCATGTGCCCTCAAGGCTCCAATCAAATCCTATTTGAGATCTCAGATGTTATTTTGCCAGGTTATCCTCATTCTAGAGGTAAACACTTCAGATTTCTTCTGGAATACAGAATCATAGCTTCGGGTAATAAATCTAAATTCTCCCAAAAAAAAAAAAAACTCCTCAAAAGGTCCGCGGTATTCACATTGATTCATTCCACCTTAAGTTGTACTAAAAGCAAAATAATTAAAAAGTCAAAGATCTCCTCTACCAGTGCTCTTTATGACAACCATGAGCCTTGACCATCTCAGGCGTTGGAGTTTGTGTAATGCTGCTCGATTTGGGAGCGTCCGGGTTCTCTGCCAGTACCTCGCTCTGACTACACAGCCTCAGAGCCTGAGAGATAAACATGTCCAGGTCAAAATGTTCTTCCCCGGAAGGATCCAGCTGTGAGGGCTCTTCATCATTTTCACAACGTATGGAGGAAGACGGGTAATTTGATGAACCGTGATGAGGCGAGGAAGGAGAAGTGGGCAGCAGAGACGGAGGAGCGGTGAAGAACGGGTTAGGACTCCTCCTGCTGTCGTGAGGGCTGGACAGTTGCAAAGCCGCTGGGATTTGCATGTGAGAATGAGGCAGCATTGTAGGAGACAGCGGCTGAGGAGGTGAACACGGGGAGGTGAGAGCTTCTTGAGGAGAACCGGGCGAGTGGAGCCCAGACTGCGTGCTCTCCACCCAGCGCGAGATCTCCTGGAACAGATCTCCAGGCTCGGTGAGAAGCTTCTCCACGCTGCCCCCTCTTGGAGCAGACATGCTGTTGTGCCTCCAGTGAGACAGGTCCAGTATTAGCTTGGGTTCAGAGTAGTGCTGCGGCTTCCCTTCCCGCCACGCGATCTTATCCAGGTAGGACGGAGAGCCCACTTTGTAATCGCAGGAGCGGCCGCAGTCCAGCTCCGTGAACTGGCCGCAGACGCGCTCCAGAGACGAGTGGGACTGCTCCAGGAAGCGCTCTGCAGAGCTGCTGTGGGAGTACTTGCGAGGGTCTACCTGAGCCTCCTCGATGTGGGCCGCTGAACTCGCTCGTGGATCTCTTTGAACTTCGTCGTCTTCTGCCTCTCCCAGTTCAGAGACGCTCTGCATGCAGCCGCACTGCTCCTGCTGCGGCCAATAAGCATCTGATGACAGACTCCCATCATACCTGGGAAAAAAGTGCATACACCGTTTTAGCACACATATGAACATTTTTTACAATTTACAATGAGGTGCATATTGGTAATTAGTCAGAGCGTTATTTAAAAGAATGTTTTAGGTTAAAAACACTTCAATCTCTTTTTCCACAGTTTTAAAAAAAAATTGCATTAATTGACTACGTTTTTTTAAAATAAAACATTGTGTTTTATAATGTAAGGTACTGTACCACCAGCATAAACAAAAAATCAATTAAAACATTTTATATTAATAACTTATTAAACAAGCATTATTAAATAAGATTTGCAAACTATACTTATTTTTTTAAACTTTTGTGTATTTATTTACTGGATTAACATTAAAAATACATAAAAGAATACAGTACTGTTCAAAAGTTTGCGGTCACTAAGAATAAAATTTATACTTTTATTTAGCAAAGACACCTTAAATTGATCAAAAGTGACAGTAAAGACAGTAAAAGATTTCTCTGTCACATAAAAGCTTTTTTTTTGTTGAACTTTCTATTCATCAAAGAATCCTGAAAAAAATGGATCATGTTTTCCACAAAAAATATTAGGCAGCACAACTGTCTTTGACATCGTTTTTTGAGCATCAAATATTTTTGGATATTTTAATAAAAACAATCTTACATATTGTGCCTTTAATGTTATCATCAATACAATTTTTTATATTCTTGACACTGCTTTTTTTTTATTTCTCACCTCCCACTCTCCCCCTGGGCCCAGGTGATGAATTATTTGTGAGATTTTAGCAGGCAGCCTCAGTAGGGTGGATCTGAGGGGTGATGGTGACACAAACGAGAATGATATTTACATATCCTGCTTACAAAGAGAGCCTTTGTCTTCTCACTGGAGCTGATTCACTAAGACCTTTGAAACCGTTCACAAGCCAGACGAACAAAGACTGAAAATGAGCAATAATAAGAAAAAACGGCATAAATCAGACATCTTGACCAACGAACGTCTGTGACGCTGGGTTTGTGCGGTCAAGAACTGCAACTTGCACGCTGAGAAGGGCTCGACACTGAGGATTTCCTGCTGTCAACACCTCACATTTCACTGGCCAAAAATCAACAAATATGATAAATAAATTTTTTTTTACAAAGTGTAACTAATATTTTTACATTTAAAATATTTAATACATTATATTTAAATATTTAATACATTAATAAGATTACTTTCATTTTATTATATTTATATATAAATACTGTAATATATACTTAAAATACTTTAAAATGACTGAGCACCATATCAGCATATTGATATTCAGTAAATTCAGTTTTGCTATCACAGGAATAAATTTCATTATAAAATATATTAAAATAATAAAAACATTTTTTCTAAAGAAAAAAAAATAATTATTTTAAATTGTAGTCATATTTTTAATCAAGTAAATGCAGCCTTGGCGAGCTTAAGAGATGTCTTTCTAAATCTTTAAAAACATTAATTATTGTTATGAATTTTAATTATTACAAACTTTTAACAGTAGTGTAATATCTAAAAACATGTGTATTCATTTGTTTTTCAAGTTACCAAAGCAATCTTAAGTTAAATCTGTTACAAAGGCAATCATAAGTCGTTAAGAAATATAATTTAGCAATATAATAAAGCTTACAGTATGGTCTCTTATAATCAATGGAGTATCTGTTTAAAATGGCTGCTTACGCTGGTCAAGCCATCTTAAAAGAGCTACTGAACAGGAAAATGGGCCCTCTGGTTCCTTATTAAAATTATAGATGACGTTCAGTGTCCACATCATCTTTATTCTCCATGTGGTATTGAAGGAGTATAACCATCTGGGGCCCTCTCAGTCGCCTGCCTGCACTGCTAGCATATGTGGATCCAGAAGCTTCTGTGAATCCAAGGTCCACTTATCTGTGATCCTCTAGATTTGGGAACTGAATGTTCCCTCCATGCTGAGAGGGGAACAGACACTCTCAGCACTGAGTGGCAGGAACTCGCTCTGTGAATGGGTGAAAGGAACTACTGCCCTTAATTCACTGAAGCTCACTGCACACTGAAACACTGATGATTCTTTAGACTAATACAACCAGGAGTATCATGCACCTATATTTTAAAGGGGCACAGGTGGCAGTCCAGGCTCATTTGGTATCTCTGGTATATGAGACATGACAAAAATATAAGGGTATTTTTCACATAAGAGTAACTGTATATAGAAGGGGTGGGCGATATACCGGTATATATTGAATGGGAGTTATTTTTGCTGCTTTATAGGCCTTGAACGGTTCAATACACACACTTGTATGTGTCAAAATGCCCGTCTATGCAAGTATCCTTTTAAACACAGTAGGTCTTAAGTGAAAGCAAACAGCTGAGAAAGAAAACACATTTGTAACAGTATACTGGATCCGGGCAGCTCTTAAAGTGACAGCAGTCTAATATTCCTGCTGTCAGTCATGTTAATCAAATCACTTTTGTAACTTTAATAATAAGAAATATACATTTAGTTTACACAGTGAAGAATATGCAGTTTTATACATTTGACTACTTCATACAATGTATGTAGCATTTCTTATTTATTTGTTCTACTGTAGTTATTTTGTCCTACTGATTGTAGTTAGTTTCTTATTCTTATTTAATTACTGACTATTTACTTGTCTTCAGTGAGCTTGAGTTTTTTTAGGCTAATATTAGTTATTTGTTATATTGACACTGGTGACAAGAATTTCTATGGTATCAAAAGTTTTGATACCATAAAGACCTTATGTAAAGCAAAAATAACTATATCGTGATTCGTGATATATATATATATATATCGTTACCGCAAAATAAAATTACTCATATGGTGACAAGATTTTGGTCATATCGTCCACACCTAGTATATAGGGATAGATCCTCAAAAGTTAAACCACACTTAAAATGTATGAATCCTATTGCATTAGATTGAAGAAATATATATATATGGAAAAATGCTAAAGCTTTTCACAAACCTACACTGTAAAAACAATTCCGTAAAATTTATGGTAAAAAAACGGCAGCTGTGGTTACCGGAATTTTATCGTAAAAAATACGGCAGCAACGTTTTACGTTTTTAAGGTATTAACCAAAATTTCCAGTTAAATACCGTAATTTCATTAACTGATATAATGTTAATATACCAACCTATTTGAAGTACTGAAATCTGTTTTGTACCTTTGTAATACACTGATAACCACCAAATGCAGGTTGTGATGAGAAAGTCACATGATGAACCAAAGCCCATCACAAGCAGCTTTTAAATAATAACATACATAGAAGGTGCACAGTCTCATTCACACAAACACTAAACACCATCATGGTAACACACATGAAACTGAAATAATGCAATAAACATTCATTTAACAACATTAGGTGTAACACACAACCCTAATATACAAAACTGATAAGAAAAAAACTAAGAAGAAACAGTTATTTCAACAAAAAAACATCAAATTTGAAATGTAACGCAGGGAATTCTGGGAATGTCAATTTACGGTTATTCACTGTAAATTATACGGTATTTTTCACTTCCAAAAACGGTATACTACCGTAAAATTTATGTCCAATACATGTAATGTCCAATACAGTTTTTCACCGTATATAGTAGGGGAATTTACCGTTAACCATTTAACAGGTTTTTACTGTAGCATTTATACAGTCTTTTACCGTTAAATTCACGGTCATTTTTTACAGTGTAACATAACTTTTGAGCCAAATTTGCAAAATATACCAACTCAGTTCCCCTCAAATGAGTGTTGCCATGTCCACTAGATATAAGTGACTTTAGGCTTGTTTTCATTGGTTGGTTATTCACATACACTACCATTCAAAAGTTCAGGTTTGTAATTTCTTTTTAAAGAAATTAATACTTTTGTTTCAGCAAGATGCATTTTTTAATCAAAAGTGACAGTAAACACATTTAAAATGTTACAAAATATTTCTATTTCAAAGAAATGCTCTGTCTGTCTACTCATCAAATAACGCTGGAAAAAGAAATATATCATGGTTTTCATACAAATATTAAGTAGTACAACATGGATAATAATATAAGAGTTTGAGCACCAAATCAGCATTAGTTGTTTATTTTGTACTTTTATTTGACTATATACTAGGTTTAGCAAGATCTGGCAACACTACAGGTATTGTACTGTATACCAGCACATATTCCACTCATTTTTCCTAATCAGAACATTTCTGCTGAATACAGCTTAATCATTTTGCACAATATGTCTATTGTTTTATAGTTAAACATATAGAAAGCCTTTCTTTCTTAAAATGTAATATAAGTGCAATAATGCAATAATAAGTGTGGCTAAAGTGTCCAAAAACTTTTTGAAGCCACTGAAAAGAGAGCAGTTTTGACATTTTGATAATATATACATATTTTGAGTGACATGAGAGCACAGGGATGCTGCTCTTATAGTCTGCAATCTCAGCTATCTTCTGATCAGTGCATGGCATTTCAAACAGGGCTCCTCAAAGAATAGTCCTAGTACTACTATAATTTCCTGGGCTGTTTTTATTCTAGCTGTTCCTAGAATAAACTATGACTATCCCCTTTCCCTGATCATTCACCCCACCTTGTTCTGTCTGACACAAAGCTCTCCATTCATGCCGTCCTCCCGGTCTGCTAGTATTACACAGTGAGCTCTGCTAAATAATACAGAAGCACAATGAGACAGTAAAATGCCACATTAATCTTTCAGCTCCCATAACATCAAGATAATTGTTCATAATTATTGTGTAACGCAATAGTATAATGTTAAAGTTTGAACACATCTATGAGCAATGCACGGAAATATGACGTAACTATAGATTGTAGTTGTTCTTAGGCCACCAGGATCAAGCAGGCAATCATATCTGCATAAAACAAACCATTATGCCCAAAAAATGCTTCAATAAACTCTCTTAACTCCAAAAAATCTTTATCAATCACAGGTTTGAATGCATTATGTGGTGTACAAAATTGAAAGCATGGGAGAAGGTTTTGTGCAAGACCGAAAAACAATAACAAGTCAAAGAATATTCTAAACTATACAGACTGCTTTAAAATGACTTACATATGCATAATAATATAGGAAATTGTAGTGTAGCATGTAGTATAGCAGATACTACTGCTTAAAGGGATAGTTCACCCCAAAAAATAAAATATTGTATCAAAATTTACTCACACCCATGACGTTCCAAACCTGTTTGCAAGAAGACATTTGGAAGAATCTTGATAACTAAACAGTTTCAGTTTCAGCTTTGGAATAACATTAGGTTGAGTAAATGATGACAGATATTTTTGGGTGAGCTGCCTAGACTTATGACAATGAAAACTATGAAAAGCCATAGCTTAGAGAGGAGCAATTGGGCATTGCCTGCGAGAGGCTGCAGAGAGTGAGGAGAATGATAAATGACCAAATAATGCAATATTCTATTACAAAGCTATAAAAAAAACACCAGATTATTTTTATTACAATCTACAATTCAAACCACAGCTGCATGATGCAAAAATGAACCCTTCTTCTCGAAGAGAGCGATCTTAAATCACAGTTGCACACTATCAATGCAATGGGGGCACAGTCCTGGGTGGAATACAACTCAACACCCTGGTACAGGGCAAGTGTTTCCATAGCAACATCCCACAGTCAGCCAGTGCCTGCTGCACACAGCAAACACTCTGAAACGCAGTCTCCCAGGATTCATCTCTACCCCAAAAACACTCCATGTTATATTCAAACTCAATTACACTCCTGCACTGGAGTTGGAGGTTCTCTGATGTCTGACTTTAACGTTAGCAGCAGGTGAGTTTCATTTATAATCTAAGAGCTTTCACTTGCCGTCTCCGGCTCCAGGCTGTCCTGTTCCCTCCATGCTTCTCACGCAGCTATGTGTTATGCTTCTTATGCATTCCCTTCAATGGAGAAAAGGAAAGAGAGAAACAGAGAGCAGCTGTATCATTAAATACTGATCACAATTACAATAAAAACAGGAACAGGTATGGTTTAGAAATACTACCAAATGCACATTTTTACATTCATAGTTTTTTTAATGTTTCAGCTTGGTGGTTTTCTACATTGTTATACAAAATATGCATCTCACTTAAAAACTGTTTCTTGTTTTCCAACTCTCCAACTGGCTCTTAGAGCGCAACAGTTGCCCACACACTTTTTCAGCAGCCCTTGATTCGGAAGTTTTTCTCCCATTCATTTTTCCCATAGGGATTTAAAAAAGTCTTATTATCCATGAACCAAACCAGCCAGCTACGTATGAGCGAATAAAAAAAAAATAGGCCTATTTGAAAATTGGACAAAAGCACAAAGGTACAAGACAATCTACTACAATCCCATTTAAAGCACTGCAAATGACAATCAAATTAAAAAGATGGAGAAATAAATGGAGAATAAAATATAAAAATATTGCTTTAAAGATGCTAATTGCATATATAGAAACAACATATTTTATTTTATACATATGCATATATACACAAATATTAAGGTATTTTGAGAGCCTAGGGAGACTAACTCGATTCTGTCATTCGCAGTGCCTCATGGGAGTGGGTGGGCGCTATAGAGTTATTTTGGTACAACTTACTTGTATCAGTTTCTGACTGGTGGAGATTACTTTGCAGAATCATGGGTAATATAGTTTTTCATTCCGCTGTTAAACACGATTATTTAAAAGAATAAGTTTGAAAAATAAAATCTACAAAATAGATTGAGCAGACTGATGGCTTCAACAAATGTCTTGAATGTCTTTAAACAATAGGACTGTGTTTAAAGTTAAATAAGTTATCATTAAAATCAATTGTCCTATGGAGAAAATGAATGGGATTTTTACTTCTGCAACCGACTGTTGCACTCTATGCTTCTACTACTTTTTTACTCTGTACTGACACCTATTGGCCTGAATGCATGCTGTAAATAATTTTTTTTATTTACAACTGCAGCTTACACACATATATACAGAGGCGGACAGTAACTAAGAACATTTACTTGAGTATTGTACTTAAGTACACTTTTTGAGTATCGGTACTTTACTTGAGTATTATTTTTTCTGGAAACTTATGACTTTAACTTCACTACATTTGAAAGACAAATATTGTACTTTTCACTCCACTACATTTCTATCAAGATCCTCAAAGTAGAAAGTCGTTAGCAGCTTTGAAAGTCAGTGGGTGATTTTTTTTTTCTTCTCTAAAAACTCTTTTTTTCAGACAGTTTATCAGTAATCACTCTTGTAGGGCTACATGAAGTGTTTTCCAAGCATTTTTTGAGCACTGACCAGTTCCAAATGTGATATTTATTTACAACAATTCAATAATAAGAAGTTAATATTGTGGTTTATATTAGACACAATATTGTCTGATTTTGCTAAATTGTGTAAGTGAAAATATTACCTATAAAGCCACAGAAGAACTGTTGTGCATCTCCTAATAAAACACAACATGTGTTTGACTTGAAGTAACACTGCACAGACTGTTCTGTGTGTGACATCAAAGTACTGCGAGAGCGATAAGACAGCATTTTTTAATTTTTTGTTTTGATGTCAAAAGTCTTGTTGTTTTGATTTTTTGTTAAAGCAGTGTTGCTGTTGTAAAGTTATACAGCTACAGTTGTGTTGCTGGGTTTTAAAGCAGGTTTGATGTTTTATTTCTTCCTTATCAGTCTATATTTACAGCAATTTCACTGTCCACTCTGTTCAAATGTAGATGAATGGCTACACATAGATGTGTCCAGAGCTGTGTGAGATCACTACCATACTGCTTTTGTGGGGGTGGGTAGGGGTGTTAAATAATTTTTTTCCCCATAGGTTTTTAACATTCTAAAAGCTCTTTATTCCAAAGATACTACAAGCTAGTC
>NW_015505515.1:1128-25648 GCF_001515645.1 Sinocyclocheilus grahami | reverse complement strand
CACTGCACAGACTGTTCTGTGTGTGACATCAAAGTACTGCGAGAGCGATAAGACAGCATTTTTTAATTTTTTGTTTTGATGTCAAAAGTCTTGTTGTTTTGATTTTTTGTTAAAGCAGTGTTGCTGTTGTAAAGTTATACAGCTACAGTTGTGTTGCTGGGTTTTAAAGCAGGTTTGATGTTTTATTTCTTCCTTATCAGTCTATATTTACAGCAATTTCACTGTCCACTCTGTTCAAATGTGGATGAATGGCTACACATAGACGTGTTCAGAGCTGTGTGAGATCACTACCATCCTGCTTTTGTGGGGGTGTAGGGGTGTTAAATAATAATTTTTGTTTTGTTTTGTTTTTCCCCCTTAGGTTTTTAACATTCTAAAAGCTCTTTATTCCAAAGATACTACAAGCTAGTCTGTGTATTCAGCAGGTGTAATGTATTGTAAGTTGCTTCAGAAGTATTACAAGTATTGCGTACAACAATAAAACAGTGCATTGACACAAAAAAAAGGAAATTTACTTTTGGAACTTAAGTACTTTTAAAAGCAAGTACTTCTGTACTTTTACTTAAGTAAAAATCTGTCTTTACAATTTTTACTTGTAATGGAGTAATATTTGACCAGCAGTATCTGTACTTTCACTCAAGTAATAGAGTTGTGTACTTTGTCCGCCTCTGCATATATATATATATATATATATAAAAAAACATTTTTTTTAATGTTTTTTCTTTTTCTCTCATACTACACACCTCCATGTAATAGACATTGGCCATTGCTTGTTTAGTTTAGATGTACTTGTATTGTTTATGCTTTGTAAAGAGCATTGAGCACTAATTAAAATTGTTATATAAAGTTAACATTATAAGTATTATTATTACTATTATATATAGGCCTACAGTAACTCGTCAATTTGCATAACACCACAGGTCATGGGATGTCAACATGCTAGCACCCATAAGGGGATGGACCCGTTCCTATAGAATAAAAAAGCGTTTCCTCAACACATACGTTACCCATGTACCTACGTATAGGTAGAGATAGTACCTATCTCTTATGATAATTTAATGATTTAAAAAAATGTGCTGAGTGCACGGAAGAATCTAGTAGAAGCCAGTGAGCCAAACTTTATAAATAATGCATATGACTATGGCGCTGACCGTGCATGCGGATGCAATTTATTGTTGAACGTTAGAACAAAATGTATTCATTTATTCTGCTTGATGTTATTGTTCATATTTATGATAACGTAAAATAACAAAAACGGAGAACTTGTTAAGCCAGTGAACGAAGGCTAGAAAGCACAAATGAAGCTGTGGGTCCAGCTGAACACACAATAGGCAGCGCTGCATGTATTCGCCTTTGTGTGACGATAGTAACGCCTGTGTTCGGCTCTGAAATTGAACGGATACATACACAAACCCGTGCGCATTATAGTACAGAATACCAGCAGTTTCACTCGCAAGTGTATTCAGAAGTGACAAAAGAGCCTACACACGTATGAAACATAGTATAAATCAGATTTTGACAACACTTCTTATCTTTCGGCCCATCCGCGGAGAAAACTACAAAGGCAGCGATGCTCCTGGATCTCTTACCGTCGCCTGCCTTTGTCAGCTGCTCCACGGGTCTGCTCTATTTGTGTTGAAAAAAAGAAAAACGAACAGTTTTCCATCGGGAAAGTGGTGTTTTCGTAGTTCAGAGTGTGCTATTGAATCTTGGCACTGGTGCAGTCCGGTAGATGGAGGTTTTAGTCTGTCAGTTTGCTGCTGCCGTGAGGAATTTTCCGTGTGTTATCAGAGAATAATATTAGATCTTACCCTCGATAGTGTCACCGGGAGAAACCGCCGAGAGAGCGTTCCTTTGAGACACACTGCACTGTTCGGCTCTTCCAGTGTGGATCTACAAGCTTCTCTTTGGCAAAACTCGTTGGTGTCCCCTTGATGACGTCACGCCCTCCCGTCCATCAGACGGTGATCCTGACACTGCGCGCTCGTGCAGGACAAACACACCAGTGCTCTGGCATCAGCTCTGCAGGTGGGCTTGGCTGCTCAGGGCATCTGTTTGTGACATCTAAGTGCTTCACTCCACGGACTCACTATTTCTCAAAGTTAATTTTTATTGATCAAAATATTACTAGGTGCAGACACTAAATGCGGTCCTTTTTGTCTGTATATTGAAAAACATTTTTTTTTATTTGTAGGCTATTTCATTGCAAAGTTTGTACACTGTAACATTTTTAAAAACTAAAAATACAGTAAAACAAACTTTATTACATTACTAGGCTGACAAGACAGTACGTGCAATTTCACTTATATTTATATTATTTGTATAATCAATACATTTATAATATAAAAATAATATAAAGATTTTATATATTTTATATATATATATATATATATATATTAGTGCTGTCAAGCGATTAATCGCATACAAAATAAAAGTTTTGTTTACGTAATATATATGTGTGTGTACTGTGTATATTTATTATATAATATATATACATTCACACACATGTACATATATTTAAGGAAAATATGTTACTTTTGTATATTAAATATATTTATATATATAATTTATGTAAATATTTTCAATATATATATGCTGTATGTGTGTGTTTTTATATATACATAATAAATATACACAGTACACACACATATATAATGCAAACAAAAACTTTTTATACAGTGAAACTTAATTGGTTAACTTTGTTACATTAATATATATGATTTCAATGTCTCTCTCTCTCTCTGTGTGTGTGTGGTCCTGGTAAACCCTCCTACATTAAGGGGACAAAATCATAAACCATACAGAATGAAGTTTTTGAAAATCTAAAAATGCACAAAGTTTCCTGTAAGGGGTAGGTTTAGGTGTAGGGTGATACAGTTTGTAGAGTATAAAAACCATTACGCCTATGAAATGTCCCCATAAAACATGGAAACCCACTGTGTGTGTGTGTGTGTCTGTGTAGCTTACTGAAATACTGTGATTAAAAAGACTGATGTGATTTCCTTAAATAATGTTAAACAGTTTATTTAAATATTATTTCCTTTCAAATGAATAACTATAAACAAATATTGTAGTAACTCATGCTGTCATTTCCTGCATCAATTTATTTTCTAGCTCTCAGCTACGGTAGCATGCTGCTAGCATCGATGAAATGTGTGTATCAGAATAGTTTTCAAATCATTCTGAACACCATTTATCTTTTTTCTCATGATAAAGTGAACTGAGGTGTCTGTGATTAGGTCTCGAGCACTGCTGTAGCTTACTGAAATACTGTGATTAAAAAGACTGATGTGATTTCCTTAAATAATGTTAAACATTCAACTGTTTATTTAAATATTATTTCCTTTCAAATGAATAACTATAAACAAATATTGTAGTAACTCATGCTGTCATTTCCTGCATCAATTTATTTTCTAGCTCTCAGCTACGGTAGCATGCTGCTAGCATCGATGAAATGTGTGTATCAGAATAGTTTTCAAATCATTCTGAACACCATTTATCTTTTTTCTCATGATAAAGTGAACTGAGGTGTCTGTGATTAGGTCTCGAGCACTGCTGCTTTGTTTTGTACTTGCACGCTCTCATTTCTCTCGCCCTCATTCTCTTTAAGTGTCTTCAGCTCCTTGATAAATGCTTAAAAACCGTCCACTACTGACA
Organism: Sinocyclocheilus grahami; assembly: GCF_001515645.1. Taxonomy (NCBI): domain Eukaryota; kingdom Metazoa; phylum Chordata; class Actinopteri; order Cypriniformes; family Cyprinidae; genus Sinocyclocheilus; species Sinocyclocheilus grahami. The sequence continues at coordinate 21,991 of NW_015505515.1, read as the reverse complement.
AAAATACAGCAGTTCCTGGAAACAAAATGAGCACCTCGGTTCCGGCAGTGCAGAGATGCAGTGTCTTTGGATTCCTCAGCAGGAGAGACAGTGTTTGGCTGCCCTCCAAACGCTTCATCCTGACTGAGGTCAGGTTACTGCACTGAGAGTCAAGTCAGTGGTGAGAGGAGGAAATTAGACAAATGAAGAGCTCGTCTACATTTCCTCTGTCCAAACACCTGAGTCAGCTCTGTGAGAGTGAGAGGGCAAAACATATGTATACAGATAAACATGTAGCAGTGCGTACATTTCTGGAAAAAAAAAAAAAAATAACCAAGGCAGTATGTTGTGTTTCATTACTTCCACTTAAATTATGCATATGCTTATCATTGATCATTTATATTGTTAGATTATACTTATGCTTTTACTCAAAGCATAGATATAAATATACAAAACATATGTATACAGATAAACATGTAGCAGTGCGTACATTTCTGGAAAAAAATAAATAAAAATAACCAAGGCAGTATGTTGTGTTTCATTACTTCCACTTAAATTATGCATATGCTTATCATTGATCATTTATATTGTTAGATTATACTTATGCTTTTACTCAAAGCATAGATATAAATATAGATGATACTTTTATGCTCTTTTTTCCCCTTTAGCTTGCAGCGACCTCTAATGGTTACAAATGTAAATCATTTAGAATCAGACACTCATATTAGTATGTTTAACTTTGATTTGTTTAACAAATTAAGTTTTATTCATGGGTATCGTATCGTATACTATATTTATAAACCACTAAATTCAGCAGGTCTTGTCTCGATCTTTTAGGGTTTTCTCTGATTAAAAACTGACAAAGCTGAATATAAGTATATTCAAATTAGTGCTGTAATTATATGGCGTTAACGGATTTTTCTCTCTACATATGTAGAACATTTTATAGTATTGTACACACTGAATTGTTTATTCATTACATTCCACTTAAAGTGAAGGTGAATATTTGAAAACTGCGTAACACTACAAAGTAAGGGACAGTTTGTTCATTTTAAGGGTGTCAAGATGGTTTCCACAATTCAGGGATTCAATACATTTTGTGTTGTTTGCAAAAAAAGAAAAGAAAAAAAGTGGGCCAACAGAGCATTTCTCATTACAGCTCAGGGCTTACTTTCATGAGCGATATCGTCACAAATGTGTCAGTGTGAGACAGATAACAAGTGAAGTGTACGCCCAATTGATCTAAAACCACATGTGTATTTCCTCAGAAATGGTGTTGAAGAACAACAGTCAGTTGAGGATAATTATGTACATGCATTTTGGTAATCTAGAAAAATGCTGAAATACACTCAAACCAGTTTATTTCCATAATTTAATCCTTCTGTTGTGCTAAATCATTTTAATGAATATAATAAACAGACAACTATAAGACCAGATATAATTTGAACAGCAGAAAAAAAAATACACTGCATGTAAACAGACAACTATAAGACCGATATCATTTGGAATGTAGCACTGAAAAAAAAACAAAAAACAAACACTGAATGTAAATGTAGACACTAAAGCCCACAGAAACATAAAATCCTTAAAAATGAAGTGCATCTATCAACTCTAAAGTTTGATCTACATTTGAACACATTTGGTGAAGTACTGCTATATAACATTTTCTAGTACTTTTGTGGGGTTGGAGACATAGACATACAGTATTTGTCAAGGGCTAGCATAAACCTGTTAGGCAGGAAAACGTTAATAGTGAAAACTAAGAATGTCACATGGTTTACAGACACCTCTTTGATCATTTGATAATGTTCAGTGTTTTTCTGACCACACACTTGTGTGGTTCCTGTCAGCATTGCTTCAAGTTCAAGTTGCACTTTCAAATTCAAACCAAAAGGCTAAATGTTTGGAATACTGCCACACCTATGATGTTTATATTGCCAGTGAGGCTGTGTTTAGCTGCACAGTATCGAGAATGTAGAGACTGTCCCAAGAGAGGGATTCAGGAGATTTTACTATCACGCGTACAGAGGCTGATAGTCTTTCTTCTTGCTTCTGCAGGTAATGACACAGATGCTGAGCATCCCAAACAGCTGAAAAAGACACACAAAACAAGTTGCTGAAAAATTCATTGTCTGATAAACAAGGATGAAGATGCGGCTAAAATGAGCTGATGTACCTTAATGATGGCAAATCCCAGGATGACCAACATTGCATAACTAAGCACATCCTGAAGCATCTGCTCCAGTTTAGCTTCACATCCCTATAGGAACAACAGAGTACAGAGGTTTTTGTTTCCCCCACAAAAACACAAATTACATAATTTTAATATAATATGCTGATCTAAATACAAGTGTTGTAACTAAAAAAACTTGTAAAACTAACAAAAAATGTATTTTGTTATTTATTTGAAATAAAGCTGAAATAAAATAAAATATACATATTAGATGAAAAACAAATGAAAATAAGCTTAGTACTAAAATTCCAAAAAGTGAAATATCTAAAAAAAAATATCTAAAAAAAAAAAACCAAGCAAAAATAAAAAATTTACTGAAAATATACAAATAAAAGCCAATTCAAAATATAAAATATTATAATAGCATGTAAATAATACTAAAATAACTGAATAAAATAATGCACAACATCAGATGTCAAACCTGTGTGTTCAGAAGATCTAGTCGGGTGAGTTGGCCAGTGCATTGTGTAGCATTTGCTTTGCAGCAGGAATGTGGCACAGAGTTGTTATGCTGGCCATACCATGGTATTGCAGTCCAGTCTGTGATGTTATTCACCCCACAGCACTCCAACTGGAAATGTAAAAATAAAGAAGGACGAGGGGAGAATAAAGAGAATGAGAATCCTTCATGCATCTATTGCGCCTGTCATTTCCTGTGCAACCAAAAACGATATGAATGAACCTTTCAGCCTTACTTGAGATTGCAAGTAATCCACTGCATGGGCTTCAGTGTTCACACCGTCATACTTTTGAAAGACGCCGTTCATTGACTTTTCTAGGTCACCCTTAATCTGTAAACATAAGGAACGATTTCCAATTATTCATATTTCTACAGATTGTACATATTATTCATTATTTATCTATGAATTACTTACTCTTCCCCTGTAGATGAAGCCAAACACAAAAGCGGTCACCTCAGCTGCGAAGATTATCATGATGATGATAAGAAACTAAAAGCAAATTCAGAGAAAAGTATACAATATTAAAAATGATGAAACGAGTACTACCCCAGAAGCTTTCAAGAAGGAACAGAAACCACCATATGGTCCCTACTTTCTATTTTCGATTAAATAAACTGAAACAAAGGCTTTGGGCACAAAAGGTACACCGACAGATGGCCCATACTTACAAAGCCTAAACCGACTTTGGACTCCCTCAGAGTTGCACAGCAGCCAACGATCCCGATGACAAACATGACCACAGCCACACCGATTATAATGGCTGCTGGGATGACAGAGTACTTATCAGACACAAAGTCTTCAAAGTTGTTGTAGCTCTTTATCACATAAGAGCCAACATACGCGAGGGCCGCTCCAGCAGCCTGGAGAAAAAAAACAACAACAGGTGGGTCAAAGACATGATCCTCAGATTTATTTATTTGTTCCAAAAAAAACTTTATTAAAAGGTAAGGTTAGTTAAAGTCATGTTGGGCAACTCCACGAAAACATTATTTCAGTTTTTATTATTTCATGACATTTGTAAGGGGGAAAAAAAAGAAAAATAATGATTAAGACGTGTACACTCGCATGTATTTCCTTTGTAAGAAGAACGACATATGTTATTAGTTTTTACTTCCACTACACAACATGACATTTTAAAGCAGTGGTGCTCAACCAGCAAACTAACTAAACATTTACTTGCGTGTACAAAAAAAAAAAAGTTATTAAATGCATAATTTTCAAGAAAGGTTTACGTTTTTGACAAACTATTTGGCAAAAACATTTTAAAAGTTTTTTTTTTTTTTTTTAAGAATGTTGAAATGAGAAAGCATCACAAAGTAACATGCTTCTCTGAATTTCCAGTTCACTTCCATAATAACAATACATTCATCATCTCTCACGTGATGTCATAAGGTGTCATTTCATAACACGTACACTTTGGAATTCTTGGTGATGTATGACTCGCTAGCGCATGATCTGTTTCTTCAGTAGTCAGTCACAATGCACAGTCACGAGACTATGAGTAACCTTCTCCTGCCCTCTAATCTTTCCTGGAACGCTAGTCTTGTGCCTCAGCTTGAGCAGAAGCAGCACAGCAAAACAGAAACCCTTGAGGCATGAAGGTACACATGACAATGGCAATACATCAGCTTTCCACAAGACAAAGATGCTACAATAAGAGATTTCAGTTCCAGATTTTGTTACTTACTGCACTATTGTTAGAGATAGAAATAAAAACTGTCTCACAAAACCACAAGTGCATGATGTCCAAAAGGGCAGGAACAACAGGGCCCCTAAAGGCCTTTACCTTTAAAAAAAAAGTGTCTTGATTTCTGTGAATTTTAGCAATGGCTGGCTATATGTAGAGGAAAATATTAAAATGGATATGCAGAAGAGTTAAAAGTCATGTTTTTTTTTTTTTACAGAACTCCCTTTCCTGCCCATTTAAGTCTAAAATGAGTATGGGGCACTAAGCCAAATTAGATGACTAGGCCTACATTATGACACAGAAAAACATCTTTAAAATTTTTTTTTTTTAAAGTTTTTATAAGTTAGAAGCTCTGACAGTTACATCAACTCTGATGTAAACAAGTGTGAATACCTTTAAAGGCTGCAAACAACACGAGCTCGTTCATATGGTTTTCTTAAGCGTATAAACAAAGAGCAAACAAACGACTCGCCCTAAATTAAATTACATTTTAGAGAAGAGCTCGCTGTCAGAAGCAAGTTACTCTGACTAAACATTCATTTAGTGTCTGGAGGAGGGGAACAACCTCTGGATGAATGCAAACTATTGTGATGCTTATAAAGGACCCTTCTTCCTACAAATAGTAATCAACTAACAGCAAAAACAGCAGTATGGGTTTGTAAACCTCTAAGGGTACATTTATATCTTTCTAAAACAACATACAAGATAAATTATGTTAAAACGAACAACACAAACTTACCCAAAATGTTAAACTGAGAAATAAAAGAACGGTTTTAGATGTTAGAATTCCGCAATCCATGTCTGCTGCTGAGTGAGGGCCCAGATTGTGAATGTGAATGTCTCGGATTTGTGACGTTTTCTGAGTTTGTCAGTCAGTCACATGCTCCTCTCAAGCTTTAGGAGCGGAAACCCCCAGGTCCTAAATACCGTCGTGACACAATAAATTACATGTATTACGTTTAAACATATTTTGTTTACAGCAGACCAAAGTTCAAAAATATTATTTTATATTATTTTAACATAAGCAAGAAATGGAAAAGGGCAAATAATAGCCTACCAACAGATGGGTATTAAGCTTAGATGCCCAGTTTGTTTAATATCTAACGGATAAATGTTAAAAATAGCTCAATTTTGAAGTGTAAAGTGAGTGTGTAATTAATCACGAGCTTTATACAGGTTATTCCACTAGATGGTGTTATCTGAAAAGCAGTAGACTGTTAAGTGCTTTTAGTCGTCCTGGTTTAGACATAAGGGTTAGGGCACTGGGGCTGGTGTTCAAATATCAGCATTTAGTGGAATAACCTGTATAAAGCTCGTGCGTAATTATGTAACTTATTCCTTAAAAAAACAATTAAAAGACTAATTATAAGAAAAAGAAATGGTTATCCAAGAAAGCAATTATTTTATACTACAGTGTAGTTCAAGCAAATGTTAGGAGAAAATTTGAAATTTACATTAGGGTAAACTGATCTGTGTTGTACCAGAAAACCTCTGAGGACGTTGAAGAAAAAAAGCACAATTTCATCAAGGGGAATAACATATTTGATTAGAGCAACTGAGAAAAACTCTCACTTTACTGCTAATGACATGCAATATGACATAATGGAAGGAGGAAAAACATTTCAGTGCGGAGTATAAGAAAACTAGACAAGAATGGACGTCATGTTAGGACATCTTGCGGAATGCCACTCAAGAAGAACATAAAAAGCCAACTTATAATGCTAAAATTTGGATATATCTGTGGAGTCCCGGAAGAATGTTTTATGGAGTGATGTGACCAAACTGGACATTTTTGGACTCATGGATCAGTGTCTGGTACAAAAAAGGCTAAACTTATGAGCAGAAGGACACCATCTCCATGATCAAACACAGAGGGGGACCTGTCTTGTTATGGGGGTGTTTTGCTGTTGCAGGAAGTGGAAGTCTTGACTGTATGAAGGACATCATGGATTCTTTGAAGTATCAAGCCGTTTTGGCAAAGATTGTGATTTTTTTGGTGCAGAGACTGAAGCTTGATGATCAATGGTGTTACGTCCTTGAGTTGTGTTAATGTATCTTTTATTATTTCCCCAAGTCTCTCTTTTTACTTTCACTTTCCTAGCCACGTCCCATTGGCCCATGCCACACACCTGGTCCCCATGTTCCTGTGCTGCCATTGACCAGCTCTTTAATCTGATTGGTGCCCAGAGTAGACGCCATTCATGAGTCTCTAGACACTTCAAAACTTTATTCAACTTTTCATCCTATAGTTGTGTTGTAGTGAATTTTAGTATCCCGTGTGATTCTGCACAAAATTTAACTTTTGGGGATTGAATAATTTTGTAATTGAATGTTTAGAGCCAATTTTATGTATGTATGTACTGTATGCATTTATTTATTTAATTTCCCTCTACTTTACATTCAATCACTCAAATGTGTATTAATAAACATTCTAGGTTGCTGATGCCTTGCTGAATTGTTTTCATAACATTTTGTTCTTGACATCAAAATGTCTTGCATGTCAAGGGGTTGAATAATTCTAATTGCCACTGTATTGTGTATTGTATTGCCACTGTACTGTAACATTAATAATAATACATTTTGATTACATTTTGTTTTTGCTCACTTTCTCGTAAACTGGAAAACATAATATAATAAATGGGTTTTCCCTCTATAACCTCCCAATTGGTTCCTTATTGATAAGAAGTATGGTAACTGGAGTAGTCATGTTTAGATATTGGGCAAGGTTAGAACATGGTCATGCAGAATAAGCAGTCAATGTATGCTAATAATCAAGTAGTTAATAGTGAATAGTGATCCCTAATCTAAAATTTTACCAAAAGTGTTTAACATAAATGTAAATTCCCAACCAAGTTAAAAATGACTTAAATCGTACTTTTGACCTGCAATAAGATTCACTATCTCTCATCTGCTTATCTATAGAATACAATACTAATAACTGACAGTGAAAATGTAAATGCAAACATAACAGTATAAAAATAGCAACAAGCAGTAAAACAGCAGTAAAATAAGTTTAACATTAACCAGCAAAATGTATTCATACTTAGATGCAACCCGGAAAATAATTAATTTTTGAGCCTATTGGGAATTTCCTATGTTTTTTCCCCAGTGTGTTTTTTGTTTTATAAGTTAAATAAGACTAAAATAAAATCAGGTGTTAGTAACTATACTCATAATGTTATAAACATATGATATCTTGTTCTAGGGATTCTGTTTGTTATAATTAATAGATTACATATAATAAGTAATAACACATAAAAATACTAAAATATAATACCTATTTCACTTTCCCATAACATTGCAAACCATGCAGACTTGAAGTTATATCCTTTTTGAGTCAAGAGGTGACATTTCATCCTTTATTTGTTATGCTGTACAGACTTGCAGGTCATCAAACATGAACTTTGGTGCTTGCATGTGTTTGTGTTTCCGCTTTCTTCCATATATAAGTGTGTGTGTGAGAACAGAAGTTAAAAAGTGTATTGTGACTGCACCTTAAGCCAAGAAGACCAGGACCATCTTCAGAAGAACTATCTGTAAGACTGTTGTTTTTATTACTTAAACAGCATTTAAAAAGTATAATTATTGTGCATATAACATTTTTATGCACATACTGAGATTACATGGAATATTTGTATTGTATTTTATTTTAGCACCTTGAGTGTAAGAAAGAAAGATTAAAAGAAAGATGTAAGAAAGATTACAATAACATTTATTATTATTATTATTATTTTAAAAATACTGTTTAAAAGTACTAGAAAACACAAAGTTGATTAAAAGTGGCGGAACACTGGAAAGAAAATGGTTACAGCGTTTAAAACACTTTTTGTTTATTTAATTTAGAGAAATGTTAACCTAAAATCTTTATGGTGAAACGGTTCATGCCCACTGCCAGCTCTCTCTACATGTACAGCAGGCAAATAGCAAGGCTCTTTATAATGCTATCCACATCATCTTTAATATCTTATAGCCTAAATTAAGCTAAAAACAAGGCAAAAACTACAATAAATATATAAACATACCTATGTCACGTGTTTGTTGCTGTTTAGTTCCTGTTTGCCCCTATTTGGTTCAGTTCCTGTTCTCATTTAGTTTATCGTCGTTTATTCTGTTCACCTGTTTCAGTTCTCCGTAATTACGTTCCATGTGTTTACATACCCTGTGTTTTCCTCAGTTCCCATGTCTTGCTTTGAAGTTACGTTGTGGTGTTTTACTCCTATGTTCTTCTGTTTAACTCTTGGTTTGATCCTTACAGACTCACTTCTGGATTACCCTGGTACTGTGTGCTTCATCCCCACCGCATCGTGAAAGAAAGCAAGACCTCAAAAATTGAAAGTAAAAAACCTTTTTTGAATAGTTTTTGTTTTCTTGTTTTTTCCCTATGGCATGGAAACCGCTTTTTTTCATGGAAACGTTTTTCCTCTCCAAAGACGAGTTGGTTCTGGTCCCTAGGCGCGCTCCAGTGTCAGCTCCAGCCCCAGAGCTTGCCCCAGAGCTCGCTCCAGTGTCGGCTCCAGCCCCAGAGCTCGCTCCAGTGTCGGCTCCAGCCCCAGAGCTCGCTCCAGTGTCGGCTCCAGCCCCAGAGCTCGCTCCAGTGTCGGCTCCAGCCCCACAGTTCGCTCCAGTGTCGGCTCCAGCCCCTGAGTCCGCACCAGTGTTGGCTCCAGCCCCTGAGTTTGCTCCAGTCCCAGCTCCTCGAAAGCACCTTGCTGTGCCTGCTCCTCCAGAGCACCCTCCAGTGCCAGCTCCTCGTAAGCGCTTCCTTAACTCTTGGTTTGATCCTTACAGACTCACTTCTGGATTACCCTGGCACCGTGTGCTTCATCGCCACTGCATCGTGACAACTTATGTGTAAGACTTGCTGAAACAGTTATAGCTGTTATACTGAGATCAGTTTTTTGTCATCTTGAAAAAAATTATCTGCACCATCCATCACTGTGTGTATTTTTGGGTAACTGAGTTATTTTCCACAGGTGACAAGGTTCTTGGGTGTGACAGCATCTGCCTGGGAAGAAATATACAATTGTGTTCAAAGTCACAGTGTGTTTCTTCCATTTGTTTATGGAATTATGGATGAACCGTATCTTTCAATTAAGAGAACCATAGGCCTTTGCAGATAATGTACATGCTACAATTTGGACATAAATAAATAAATAAATAAATGCAAGCATCACATATAGATATCTTGGCTAAATAATACCAACCTAAAAGCTGAATGGTTTCCAATATTGTGGAAATACAATACAATTATTTTTATTATTATTTTGAATATATTATTATTTGTTAAGCATTACATCATATCCTGCTGTCTATGTAATTACTCTGCCATAAAACTGTGCCTCCATGTGATAAAAAGTGATGAAGAAAAAAGGCCTGTGAATGTCATAATCCACAACAAAAATATATTTCTGTCCATAAAACTGTTCTTCAACTGAATGTTAAAACACAGGCTGAAGGTTCTTTTGTCTGTTTGTGTTTCTGAGGTAGCCAATACACATTACTGTGAAGTAGTGTGAAACACGCATCTGCTGATCATGGAGTCGAGAGCCTTCTGTCTGCTGATGCTCTGCTGTTTTATCAATGTCTGCAACCTTCATCCTCTCATTCGTCCCAGTAATGGACTTCGTTTGTGCCGCAAAAACTCAAGTCTACCAGCGCTGGAGGTTCTACCAGGAGGAGGCTGGGATAACCTGCGCAACATAGACATGGGCCGGGTGATGAATCTGAGCTATTCCCAGTGTCAGACCACAGAAGATGGTGTCTATCTCATTCCAGATGAAGTCTTTGTCATTCCACAGAAAGTGAGCGGAGTGGAAACAAACTCTGAGATCATCATGTCATGGCTGGAACAGACAAGCTTTACTTCTAAATCAATCAATGCAGAGGTTTCCTTCTGTTCGGTGCTCAATGCAAAATTTTCCACCGAAAGCCAGCGTATGAAAACTCACCAAGTGAAGGAAAGTTCTGTGTCATCACGAGTGCAAGTAGGTACAAAAGAAAAAAGAAAAGCAGGGTGAATGCAGAATTTAAGTACTTCTAAAGAAAAATGTAATTTTAGCCAACACTATAGCAACATAAAATATAAACACAAATTCTAATACCAAAATATAACCATACATTTTTTTTTCTTTTTTTTCATCAAATTTTATGAGCATCTAAATAGAGATAAACAAATAATTATCAATTAAAACATATGATGGAACATTATAAAACGCAATGCTGATTGTCAATGTTTGGTTCATTTTCTCATATTATCAAATAATTATTTTGCAGGTCCGTAACCATCTGTACACAGTAAAGGCGTATCCTGACTTCACTCTGGACTCCCGCTTTGCTCGACAGGCCGAGGAAATTGCAGATGCTATTGAAAACAATCAAACTCGTCAAGCAACATATCTGTCAGAGAAACTCATTCTTGATTATGGCACCCATGTCATCACAAGTGTTGATGCTGGTGCCACTTTGGTGCAAGAGGACTATTTAAAAATGTCTTACGTCTCTAACAGTCAGTCAGACGTGTCTTCTGTTTCTGCATCAGCAGGACTTAACTTTTTAAACAAAGTTCAGTTTGATATTGGTTCCAGTACATCCCATGGAACCTCTGAAACCAGCGGTTATCAGGGTAATATCACATATTCTTTAACTGAGAGCCATGGAGGAGCTTTATTCTACCCAGGCATCACTCTGCAGAAGTGGCAAGAGAGTACGCTCAATAATCTGGTGGCTATTGACCGCTCCGGGCTGCCAATTCACTATTTTTTTAATCCATCAACATTCCCAGACCTCCCAGTACCAACAGTAAATAAAATGGCTTCATCAGTTCGTCAGGCTGCAGAGCAATACTATGAAGTAAATACTATTCCAGGTTGTGTAAATCCAGATTCTCCAAATTTCAACTTTCAAGCAAATGTAGATGATGCATCTTGTGAAGGTCCAGTCACCAATCTTAGCTTTGGTGGCATTTACCAACAATGCACTGCACTGACATCAGATGGAAATGCTATCTGTGATGAAACAGCACAGAAAAACCCAGCTACTGGTGATTATTCTTGCCCTCAGCAGTACAACACCACCCTGTTACGCTCTGAGACAGTAGAACGAGGTTATAATCATTATGAATGCCACAGACACTGTCGCAAATGTGGTTTCTTATGGTTGTCTACTTGTTGTGACCAAACATGTTGTAATGTTAACCGTGTTCGTCGTGCAAAAGTTGAAACTTACTGGTGTTCCTCAACTCAGAAAACCCCTGAGTACTCTGGATATCTTTTTGGAGGTCTATTTAGACCAGGCATGCAAAACCCACTGACCAAATCTAATAACTGTCCTCCAAACTACTTTCCCCAACACTTTTTGTCTAATGGCATGATGGTTTGTATGAGCAATGATTATGAGGCCGGAACAAGATTCTCTGTGCCTTTTGCTGGTTTCTTCAGCTGCCAATCTGGCAACCCTCTCGCAAATGGTCAAAATCGCTGTCCACCTCAGTTCAGCCAACATCTTGCTGCCATTAGTGATGGCTGTCAGATATTGTACTGTGTCCAGTCCGGTGTGTTCACTGGTGGTCAGTTAATACCTATCCGCCTCCCACCATTCGCAAGACCACCCATGATCAGCATGATCGCAACAAACACTGTAGCTGTAATGACAGAAGGTGATCATTCTTGGGTGAGAGTTGGAGAAACTAAGATGTGGAGACTGGCAAAGCCTGGTGAAATTAATCAAATGGCATCAATGTTTGACACATCATCTTCTCAGATGTCTGGAGGAGAAAAAGCTGGTGTAGCCATTGGTGTAATGATTCTGGTTGCTCTTGTGATTGCTGGAATAGTGTTTATGAAAAGGAGAAAGAGGTTTTCTGCCACCAGTTTGAGCAGAGGGTATGAAGAGATTCATAGCGAGGGTGAAAATGAGAGCAGTATAGAGATTCAGAGAGAACAACCGAATGAGAATTCAAATGAAAACCCCACTCAACCCTTACTATCATAACAATCTTTGTAAGATGACTGTTCAGAGATTTACAGCTACAATTTATAATGCTATAATAAATATAATTAGACATAGAAATAGTTGGTGGCAGCAGTAACAGTTAAAGCAGTTATAATAGTAGTGATCTCAGTCAGTAACCATTCTTTAAAGGCAACTTTTTACATTTATTTTACAACTAACAAAAGTCTGATGAAGAGCCTGCGTGCTCAAAACGTCATACGCTATGCAAAAGTTTTTTAAATACATTTTTGATACGTTTGGAGCTTTGGTGTTGCCGACTTTATATTTAATTTCTCCACTTGTTTTTTAGTCGAGCACCCATTTGAGGTTGATGTTTGCATTTTTTGCAACTAACAATCCAAGCATTGGAATAAACCTAAAAATATATATTTTTAACTGAATGTCATAAAACATTATTCAAAAGAAAAAATATATAAAAAATTGTTAAGAAAGACTGTACCGTAAATGTTTCAGAAGTCTATTTTACAGATTGTTGTGAAATAAGAATACTCTGAAATGAATCACTTTTAGAGCAGCTGAGGAAAAATACATAAGGGGTTGGATTCGGCATGATTTTCTACAGTTTTATTATTTTTTTACTGGTATATGTCTCTCTTTTTGTGCTTTGTGATTAATAAATAGTTCTTAAAGAAAGACTGAGCAAATGTCATTAACTTCAGCATGCAATATGATCACGAACCTGACTTAGATTGTGAATAAATATAAGGACATGAAATCTGAGTTTAAATTACTGCTACATTATAATTGTACTTGTTGTTATAGGGCGATTGTAATGTATTATTTTTCTTAGTAGAAGCTACAAGACAAAGAGTGTAACAACATTAGTATATCATTATCAATTTCCAAATCTAAGTTACTTGTCTTTCTCTATCTTAAGTTCTTTCATACTCAAGATGGCGCCAACTATCAGCTCTAACTTGCTTTTGCATGACATGAAAGCATAATGATAGCATTGCTTTGTAAAATAAGGTTTGCCCAGAGTATTCAGTTAAACAGTGTTACTCTGGTCATTATTCAAAGACGTCATGTCTTCCAAGTCTCATTTCACCTCACCCACACACAAAAATAACAGGAATTAGGAAAGTCAATCATCTACCTGGTCATACCTAATATAGACCTTTAGCTAAATATAACTACTTCCATTTAACAAGTTACTGTACCGACTTCTAGTTTCATCTCAACTTCTTGTAAGTCACAACACACAGTGAACAACAAAACCAGTGGGTAGAAATGAACAGTGGACCTAATAGGCTACATATGACCCCACAAAAAAATAATAATACATTTTTATAAATATTATTAAACATCAAATTATTATTATTATTATAGAGTCACATGATCACCCTTTATGTGATATGTTACAGATCTGGACAGGATATCTCTCATGCGAAAGAAAAGTAAAAAAATTATAATTGTGGGAAAACGTACAGGCTACTTAGGCACACAATAATATGTAATTTTAAAAAATAGGAATCAAATCCAGATCATTCCAACGCCAACTGTCTGTCACTATTCCACTTACATTATGGCTATTTAAATAGAGAGACGGATGAATTTAAACCATTAACTTTGTACACAGCAAGCATGGCTAAATAGCGTAAGCTTTGTTTGTAGGCGCGCTTTGTAAATCAGGCGCGGTTCTCTATAGCGCTAGTCCTTCAGAAAAACACACCGCGACAATCTCTGAATTCTATAATCAAACACGCCATTGTCAAGTAAAAGTAACTTACATGTTATGGACCTTCGACCGTCTCTGACTCTCTGCGCAACACTCCAATCCGTTCCTCAATGAATCAGTGTTTTTGAACAAACTGATTCATTAACTCACTCATAATAAACAAAAAGTCACTTGACGACACCTACTGGCGTAATAATGTAACCTCACTGACTGAAAAATCCCATCCAACACCTTTCTGTTTGACATGAAATTAATTTAATTAATCGTTATATATTTTTTTCTTGACTGTTGTAATGTTAAATTTGGCATTTTCCTCCATAAATGTTCTATTCAATAATAATAATAATAATATTTTATATAAAAAAACATGTTGGATATATGTTCCTATATATCCAAAATCTTCTGACCAACACTTTCCCATGCAATGTGCTAATGAATATGATTTGAATTTCATGATATCCATTGTCTTACATGCAACTGCAAGTGAAAAGAAAATGTGTGCTACATTTTGTCATCCACATGTCCTGCTTGATTCATGTTAACCTTGCACTTCACCCTCAATTCCCTCATACAAAGTCTCACGAGAACCCTCCCCCACTGCACAGCTGGTATTCACAAAAAAAAAAAAAAAAACCTAAATAAAATCCTAAAAAAACTGTGCAGTTGTCAAGAACGTGAAGAGCACATCTGAGATGAAATATGAGATGTGATTTATGAAAACAAAATGTAATATTACTTGTGAACAAATTTTCAAGCTGAGCTGTAATCCAGCTACACAAATTGTATGAAAATACTACTTATGGTTTTAATATATGATCATTTCATATAAAAACTTTCCACCACAATAAAAGAAATTGCCTCTAATATTAATAATTTGTGATCATTCTAAATGCATTTTAATAGACTGACTCATGCAGTGAAAGAAAACACACTAAATGCACACACGCACTAATCTAGACTTCACGTAATGTATGTGTGCGCTCTGTAGGGATGTTTTGAATGTTTTTTGCAAAATACTCGATAATGTCAAATCGCACATCGTTAAAACAACAATTACGATATTATTGCAGACGATATATATCGCACACCCCTAATGTACATATACAGTATATATGTATGTGTGTGTGTGGTTGTACATACACATATATGTATTTTTTTTTTTTTTGGTGTTTGGCTTAGTGTCATGTTAGAATCATTATTATACTCTTATACCTTTTGTTCTTTAATATTTTGAATTGTTTTTAGCTTTATTTTTTGTTTTTCATTTAAATGTTAAGTTTTGACATTTTGTTGTATGCATTTGTCATTTTTATTTAATTTCTTTATTTTTGATGCTGGTGCCACTTTGGTGCAAGAGGACTATTTAAAAATGTCTTACGTCTCTAACAGTCAGTCAGACGTGTCTTCTGTTTCTGCATCAGCAGGACTTAACTTTTTAAACAAAGTTCAGTTTGATATTGGTTCCAGTACATCCCATGGAACCTCTGAAACCAGCGGTTATCAGGGTAATATCACATATTCTTTAACTGAGAGCCATGGAGGAGCTTTATTCTACCCAGGCATCACTCTGCAGAAGTGGCAAGAGAGTACGCTCAATAATCTGGTGGCTATTGACCGCTCCGGGCTGCCAATTCACTATTTTTTTAATCCATCAACATTCCCAGACCTCCCAGTACCAACAGTAAATAAAATGGCTTCATCAGTTCGTCAGGCTGCAGAGCAATACTATGAAGTAAATACTATTCCAGGTTGTGTAAATCCAGATTCTCCAAATTTCAACTTTCAAGCAAATGTAGATGATGCATCTTGTGAAGGTCCAGTCACCAATCTTAGCTTTGGTGGCATTTACCAACAATGCACTGCACTGACATCAGATGGAAATGCTATCTGTGATGAAACAGCACAGAAAAACCCAGCTACTGGTGATTATTCTTGCCCTCAGCAGTACAACACCACCCTGTTACGCTCTGAGACAGTAGAACGAGGTTATAATCATTATGAATGCCACAGACACTGTCGCAAATGTGGTTTCTTATGGTTGTCTACTTGTTGTGACCAAACATGTTGTAATGTTAACCGTGTTCGTCGTGCAAAAGTTGAAACTTACTGGTGTTCCTCAACTCAGAAAACCCCTGAGTACTCTGGATATCTTTTTGGAGGTCTATTTAGACCAGGCATGCAAAACCCACTGACCAAATCTAATAACTGTCCTCCAAACTACTTTCCCCAACACTTTTTGTCTAATGGCATGATGGTTTGTATGAGCAATGATTATGAGGCCGGAACAAGATTCTCTGTGCCTTTTGCTGGTTTCTTCAGCTGCCAATCTGGCAACCCTCTCGCAAATGGTCAAAATCGCTGTCCACCTCAGTTCAGCCAACATCTTGCTGCCATTAGTGATGGCTGTCAGATATTGTACTGTGTCCAGTCCGGTGTGTTCACTGGTGGTCAGTTAATACCTATCCGCCTCCCACCATTCGCAAGACCACCCATGATCAGCATGATCGCAACAAACACTGTAGCTGTAATGACAGAAGGTGATCATTCTTGGGTGAGAGTTGGAGAAACTAAGATGTGGAGACTGGCAAAGCCTGATGAAATTAATCAAATGGCATCAATGTTTGACACATCATCTTCTCAGATGTCTGGAGGAGAAAAAGCTGGTGTAGCCATTGGTGTAATGATTCTGGTTGCTCTTGTGATGGCAGGAACAGTGTTTATAATGAAAAGAAGAAAGAGGTTTTCTGCTATCAGGTTAGGGAGAGAGTATGAAGAGATTAATAGCGAGGTACTATCATAACAGTTTTTTTTGTTTTTTTTTAAAGATGACTGTTCAGAAATGTACAGTTAAGATTTATAATGATATAATGAATATGATTAGGCACAGAAACAGTTGGCAGTAACAGTTACAGCAGTTATACTAGTAGTGATCTCAGTCAGTAAGAATTATCAAAAAGTAACTTTTTACATTTGTCTTACAGCTAACAAGCATTGGAATAAATCTGGAATAATTGTTTTGTTGACATTGTCATAAAAACATTATACAAATAAAAAAATAAATGAAAATTATTCAGCTTGAGCCTGACTGGGAGAGTTGTGCAGTGTAAAGTGACAATTACACACAAGCTTTATACAGGTTATTCCACTAGATGGTGTTATCTATAGTAAGTGCTTTAGTCTTCCTTCAGTTTAGATTGGACTTTAAATATCTGCTTTTCATATATCACTATTTAGTGGAATAACGTGTATAAAGCTTGTGCATAATTAGACACATTCATTAAAAGGAAATGCTCATCCAAGAACGCAATTATTTCATACATCAATATGTCTGAACTTCAAGCAACTGTTAAAGAAATTCTGAAATGAATAAACGATATTAGACAGTTTTACTTGGAACAGGGTAAACTAAAAAAAGATGTAAAATGTTAAAATGATCAGGTTAAAGGTTAAATAATTAACATAGTTACAAAAATGTTTATTTGTTTATTTGAGTAGAAATAAATATTCTTGCAAGTATGAAATTGTTACATTAATATTTTTCATTCACGTAAACTCTTTCAATTAAAGCACATTCTTGTGAGAACAGTTATAGTGAAAGCAAATCATTGTATGTCTGGCTGCAGAAAACACATGATCACTAAAGTCTGTAAACAAATTCTACAACATTCTGTTTAATATTTCCCAAGGAATGCCTGCATTGAAAAGATGTATAACTTGAGCAATACAACAAGGCACATTGGATAAAATGTCTGCCAAATGGGTAAATGTATTTACATTAATCAATTTGGCAGACTTTTTCCTAACCAAATTATAACTTACCATAAGTCATACTTTTGAGTACTTTATTCTCTTTGACCACAAATAGATACATTTATTATCACATATTCCATCTGGTTATCTATAGACTACAATACCATTAACTGTAATTGAAAATGAACACAGTATAATAACAGTATAAATATATCAAAAAGCAGTATACAACTGTAAAATAATAGTTAAGCATTAATCTGCAAAATGTATTCTTGCTGTGGTGCAACCTGGAACATAGTTATTATTTTTGACCCTTGGGAATTTCCTTTTTTATGTGTTTCTTTTTTGTTTTTTTATGAGTAAAAATAGCTATTAATTAAATAATAGCTATGGCTAAAATGCAAGCTAGCCAAACAAACTTCTCTTAAAAGCACATTGTTGTAATATAGGAAGGATATTTTAAACTTGTTATATAATACAATCAAATTTTGGCCAATGAATTAAAGAAACTATGGTAGTGTATAATAAAGCATAACAATTTCATAACCGTCGTAATAAAGTTTGCTGCCAACAGACTTTAACTTTGGTACGCAGCCAAAGACAAAACATCATGTGTGCTTGTATTGTGCATTCATATAAAAGGAGGTCAAGGGTGTGCAAACTATTGAGGAAGTACACAATAGACTTCAAGCACTTTGGATTCTGCAGTGAATAGCATAAACATATGCTATCATGTTCGAGGGATTCTGTTTGTTATAAATACTACTTTATATTAACACATTCAAAATATTAAAAACATAATATTTCATAGTCCCACAACATTGCAAAAACCTTGCA
The DNA here is from genome assembly GCF_001515645.1 of Sinocyclocheilus grahami. Classification (NCBI taxonomy): domain Eukaryota; kingdom Metazoa; phylum Chordata; class Actinopteri; order Cypriniformes; family Cyprinidae; genus Sinocyclocheilus; species Sinocyclocheilus grahami. The sequence goes on along the minus strand of NW_015505515.1, from coordinate 3,356 downwards.
GCCTTGGAGTTTAAATTCTTTTTGAGTCAAGCGGTGATATTTGTTCCTCTATTGGTTAACTTTTTGCTGTACAAACTTCTAGCTCATCAAACATTAACTTTGGCACGAAGGGGAAGATGAAATTTCTACTTGCACGTGCTTGTGTTTCCGCTTTTTTACATTTATATGCATGTATGTGTATACGTTAAGTTAAAAAGTGTAGTATGATTGCACCTTATGCCAAGAAGACCAGGACAATCTTCAGAAAAACTATCTGTAAAACTGTGTTTTTTAAAAATTACTTAACCTGAATTGAAAAAAAAGAGTCATGATTGTTGTACATGCTATTTTCATGCACATGAGTTTACATGGAATATTTGTACTTTTACTAAAAACAAATCAAATATTAGTCAAGGGAACAAAAAAGCTCAACTTCAAGCTCCATCAATGCAGATGTTTCTTTTTATTCAGTGCTCAATGCAAAATTCTCTACAGAAAACCAGCGTATGAAAACCCACCAAGTGAAAGACAGCTCTGTAACGGCACGAGTTCAAGTAGGTACAAAAGTAAAAAATGTCATATTGAGAGTTCCATTAACTATATAGACAAATGGGATGAATACAGAAAAGTATTTCTAAATTAGTAAAAATGTAATTTTGAATAACCTACACTATGGCATCATAAAATCTAAATACCAATTATTATACCAAAATAAATAAAACCTTATTTTATGAGCATCTAAAATAATAATGAAAAACTTATATGACAATTATCATTCAAAACAAAAGATGGAATATTTTCAATTGCAATGCTGCTAGTCAGTGCTTGGTTCATTTTCTCATATTACCAAAAAATTGTTTCCCAGGTCCGTAACCATCTGTACACAGTAAAGGCGTATCCTGACTTCACTCTGGACTCCCGTTTTGCTCGACAGGCCGAGGAAATCGCAGATGCTATTGAAAACAATCAAACTCGTCAAGCAACATATCTGTCAGAGAAACTCATTCTTGATTATGGCACCCATGTCATCACAAGTGTTGATGCTGGTGCCACTTTGGTGCAAGAGGACTATTTAAAAATGTCTTATGTCTCTAACAGTCAGTCAGACGTGTCTTCTATTACTGCATCAGCAGGATTTAACTTTTTTGACAAGGTTAAATTTGATATCGGTGGCAATACATCCAATGGAGCCTCTAAAACCAGCGGTTATCAGGGTAATATCTCATATTCGTTAATGCAGAGCCATGGAGGAGCTTTATTCTACCCAGGCATCACTCTGCAGAAGTGGCAAGAGAGTACGCTCAATAATCTGGTGGCTATTGACCGCTCTGGGCTACCGATTCACTATTTTCTGAATCCAACAACATTCCCAGACCTCCCAGTACCAACAGTAAATAAAATGGCTTCATCAGTTCGTCAGGCTGCAGAGCGATATTATAAAGTAAATACTATTCCAGGTTGTGTAAATCCAGATTCCAAAAATTTCAACTTTCAAGCAAATGTAGATGATGCATCTTGTGAGGGTCCAGTTACCAATCTTAGCTTTGGTGGCATTTACCAACAATGCACTGCACTGACATCAGATGGAAATGCTATCTGTGATGAAACAGCACAGAAAAACCCAGCTACTGGTGATTATTCTTGCCCTCAGCAGTACACCCCTACCCTGTTACGCTCTGAGACAGTAGAACGAGGTTATAATCATTATGAATGCCACAGACACTGTCGCAAATGTGGTTTCTTATGGTTGTCTACTTGTTGTGACCAAACATGTGGTGATGCTTACCGTGTTCGTCGTGCAAAAGTTGAAACTTACTGGTGTTCCTCAACTCAGAAAACCCCTGAGTACTCTGGATATCTTTTTGGAGGTCTATTTAGACCAGGCATGCAAAACCCACTGACCAAATCTAATAACTGTCCTCCAAACTACTTTCCCCAACACTTTTTGTCTAATGGCATGATGGTTTGTATGAGCAATGATTATGAGGCCGGAACAAGATTCTCTGTGCCTTTTGCTGGTTTCTTCAGCTGCCAATCTGGCAACCCTCTCGCAAATGGTCAAAATCGCTGTCCACCTCAGTTCAGCCAACATCTTGCTGCCATTAGTGATGGCTGTCAGATATTGTACTGTGTCCAGTCCGGTGTGTTCACTGGTGGTCAGTTAATGCCTATCCGCCTCCCACCATTCACAAGACCACCCATGGTCAGCATGATCGCAACAAACACTGTAGCTGTAATGACAGAAGGTG
>NW_015505515.1:0-556 GCF_001515645.1 Sinocyclocheilus grahami | reverse complement strand
TTAAAAAAAAAAAAAAAAAAAAAAACCAACCCCTCCTATATCATCAAAAAATACAGGACATTATGAAGACCCAGAAAATGAGAGGAATTGTATAGATAAATTTACCAAAGAATAGGCCATAATGCACAACAACAATATTTGTTTCATTCTGTTCATAAAACTGTCCTTCAACTGAATGTTAAAACATAGGTTGAAGGTTCTTTCATCTGTTTGTGACTCCAAGGTAGCCAATCCATGAAGAGGAAGTTCATAGTCTCATGACTTTATTTTCTGACGGATGTGAAAAACAGAAGTGGCTTTATTGAGGAACTCACCAAATTCAAAAATCTTCCAGATATAATTTATTGAAGGTCACATCGCTGCAAAGTAGTGTGAAACACGCATCTGCTGATCATGGAGTCGAGAGCCTTCTGTCTGCTGATGCTCTGCTGTTTTATCAATGTCTGCAACCTTCATCCTCTCAACATTCGTCCCAGTAACGGACTTCGTTTGTGCCGCAAAAACTCAAGTCTACCAGCGCTGGAGGTCCTACCGGGAGGAGGCTGGGATAACCTGC
>NW_015505514.1:1307906-1313526 GCF_001515645.1 Sinocyclocheilus grahami | reverse complement strand
GTCCATGCCTCGATGGGTCAGGGCTGTTTTGCCAGCAAAATGGGGGCCAACAGAATATTAGCAAGGTGGTCATAATGTTATACCTAATCGGTGTGATCAAAAGTGTATATATTTACAGTATGTATATATACACACACACACACACACACTTGCACTAAGTTCGGTATCGATATGGTGCTCCTGGGGGAGCTCGGGAACACCAGGTCGTCTAAGGAGGGGTGATCCGGCCCAGGTCGGAGACGGAGCAGGTCAAAGCCCCCGTGTTGATCAGTAGTGGGGTCGCACCTGTGAATAGACTCTGCAGTGCAGCCTGAGCGATACAGTGAGACTCAGACTTTTGTGTGCATTTTTCGTGGAATATCTTAAATGTGTTTAGTGCCATATTTACCGTTTTGCTTTAATACAAACGTGAATCTTAATATACATTTTAATTTAAAACAGCTCTCCGAAGAGGGTTAAATTACAATTTTGAGAGCCGATGTGAGATTAAAGTAATGTGGTAACTAACTGGTCAAACGAGGTAAAAAGAGCCTGTATTCGTCTTCTGTATGGACTGCCTTTTGGAAACCACTCCAAGGCCAATTCAACATGTTGTTAGGAGCATAAATCTTAACATCCGACAAATAAAAAAAATAATTAATATGGTTTTGTGAGCATGTGCATGAGCTGCACTTTAGCACTACTTTACACAGTTTATCAAAAACAATACTTAGAGTAATGTGCAGTAGTGTTCAATCCAATGTTTCATATTTCCACACTCAGTCTGTCCCATGGTAGGGTAGAGTGAGGGAAAAGCCCCGCACCCCCTACTGTTTTTCCAAAAATAACCACTAGATAAAGTCGAGATGCATTTTTGTTGTTGCTATGAACTACGTTGACAAGAGTGATGTAGAAGTATTCTCCGTGAAGCTTACACTGGTGATGAACCTGAGAGAAAACAGATTTCACAGTAATTAAGTGATCTCATTTTCAGCAGTAAGAAAAAAAGTGTTTAAAAGCTTGTTTTGTAGAACATCAGTTAGGCTTTAAATATGAGAATAGTAAGGCATAAGGAGTACATGTTATTTAAAAAAAATAGAATTGTATTTTCAAAATGACTTTTCTTTTTTTTTTCAAGTCTGTGGAGTAAAACGCCCCCAGGGGGCATGGCTTAATTACTGTAGTTAGCCTACTCTGTTCTGAATATCAAATCCTTTGTTTTTCCATCAAATGGATTGTAAATAGGTGATTGAATAAAAATATTTGGACTTTATATTTAAAAATGTCCTCAAGTTACCAGGTAGCTAGTTAGCTAGCCAGTTAGCATCAGCAAACAATATTTTACAAATAGGCTGTATGTAAATCATAATTACTGATTCTATTCTTTTTAATTTTAAGATAAACTGCCGGTAGGCTACTCTGATTTTGCTGTAAATGTATGAAGTAGTACCTACAGTAGTGCCTCTTATGTTAAAAAGAAGTGCAACGCACAAATGTCATTGCTGAAAATATAAAAGTTTAAAACAGTTGACACATTTGTAAAATGCTACAAAATCTGGAGTTGACAAGTAAGAGTGAAACAATTTCATTATCAATCATATAATTAATCTGCAAATCTTTCTTTCGCTGTTAGTCCACATGCAGGTACAAACGCAAAAGTCTGAGTCTCGCTGTATCGCTCAGGCTGCACTGCAGTGTCTATTCACAGGCGCGACCCCACTACTGATCGACACGGGGGCTTTGACCTGCTCCGTCTCCGACCTGGGCCGGTTCACCCCTCCTTAGACGACCTGGTCGTCCCGAGCTCCCACAGGAGCACCATGTCGATACCGAACTTAGTGCAGACACCCGATCGACATAGTCCACTGCAGCCCAGAACCCCTGAACTCAAGCGATCCGCCAGCCTCAGCCTCCCAGCAGCTTGGATTACAGGCGCACGCCACTGCACCCGACGAGAGCTGCGAGCATCAGCACTGCTCCTCAATCTCACTAAATTGAGTAGCAGCATAGCCTAGCCCTAGTGCATCATTTGGGACACAAGTGGAGGTATTTCACGAAAACCTATAGGGCAGGGGTATTTTAGAAAGTAAGTCATGCAGGTTTGAACTTACATGAGGGAAAGTACATTTTTATAATTATATTTTATACGTTTTTATATTATAAGTCTTAACATTTCTTTCCCAGTGGAGGTCCGAACAATATAGGACTATATTACACATTTCCATCTGGGCACCAGTAATGCTTTGTAAAAGAAAAAAGAAAAGAAAAGAATAGTAATAATATAGAATAATATAATTATTTAAATTGGCCTAGTCCAGTCCAGTCAAGCTACTCTTTTGAAAAAAAAAGGTTAGCCACACTAAACTAAAAATAATCACCAAAAAATATCTAACAATAATCTAAAAGTGAGACTAAATTGAGCGCACAATGTTTACGAACTGTGAATGCTGTCACACTGCATTAATATAAATAGCGGTTGCGACTGAGAGGATCCATTTACAGGATCAAAACTGAGATCTTCATAGATTTTCAATGAGGTTTGATTATTATTTGTGACCCTGGACCACAAAACCAGTCTTAAATCGCTGGGGTATATTTGTAGCAATAGCCAAAAATACATTGTATGGGTCAAAATTATAGATTTTTCTTTTATGTCAAAAATCATTAGGATATTAAGGAAAGATCATGTTCCATGAAGATATTTTATAATTTCCTACTGTAAATATATCAAAACTTAATTTTTGATCAGTAATATGCATTGCTAAGAACTTCATTTGGACAATTTTAAAGTTGATTTTCTCAATATTTTGATTTTTTGCACCATCATATTCCAGATATTCAAATAGTTGCATCTCAGCAAAATATTGTCCTATCCTAACAAAGGTTATTTATTCAGCTTTCGGATGATGTATAAATCTCAATTTTGAAAAATTGACCCTCATGACTGATTTTGTGGTCCAGGGTCACATATGTTTGTAATATAGGCCTATAGGCCAGATATTACAAATATGAAGCAAAATAAGTGTTAACAAAATGATTTTCCTGCCTAATGAGACTGTGACAGATTCACCAGAAATGTATTTGCTTTTGTCTCATGCCTTTTTATGGTGTGTGATCATAAGAGACATGCCTCACAATTAACAGTCTTGCTCCTAATCTCGTCTTATTCTCACACAAAGTCTTTTAAAAATTATAATTATTGCACATAAAATTACACATATGTTTTTTTTAAGACAAGGTATTTCTTAAAGACACAACATTGATTTTTGTGCCTTTCTCTAAGACAGCTAAACGATTGATTTAACCATTAAGTAGCCAATTCCTGGATTTGTCAGGCTGGCCACACATTGACACTCATGTTCTAGGTATTAACACATCTGACTCGAAGAAATAGTGCTGTAAGCAAATAGAACTATATGAGATGATGAAATAATGCAACAGGGACCTCGTAATTTGATCATGCGAACAGCTTTCTTGCAGTTTCAGCAGACTGTTTCTTGTCTAACAGTTATTTAAGGTACATTGGCGTTATTTTTAAACCCCCAATGAGTTCCTCTAGCATGTTAAAACTGAAATTTGGACAACTGATGGTTATTATACATTTCAAAGTTTCCCCAAATTTACAAAAATAGTGTTTAATATGTAACTCTGGGACTGCAAAGTTTTAGGATTTCTTGTAACTTGCATTGGGCATGCTATCTTTTAATCTAACTACATTTTGATGAGTACATTAGCTGATTTAAGTCTTGAAGTTTCCCACAAGCCTCCATATTTCATAAGTTTAAATTCTGAGGAGAAATCTGTGAAAAAAAAAGTATTTAAGTGATCCCTCAAGAAGCTTGAAAGACTTTTTGAATGGAGCAGGTTTGAATTTTCAAGGTTAAATCACAAACTTAAACCTCATTTTCTGACTTTATTTTTATGTTTTGAGCTCGAGACCCCAATGATGTATGTGGAAAAATAATAGCAGTAATTTCAAAATTAACTTATTTTATCTTCAAATTATTTTAATAAGCCTCTCTGATGTTGTGCTTAAGTCTATCTTTGTTGTGAAGGCATTAAGTCTGTTAATTGAACTTTGAGTCATGTGTATAATTGAAACTGGAAGTGGATGCTGCTCCTCAGCAAGACCTGAACAAGGTTTTAGACGACATCCGTTGCCATTATGAGACCATCATAGACAAACACCGCAGAGAACAGGAGTGCTGGTTCAAAGAGAAAGTGAGATTTCTGTCTCTTTAATTCACATTACAGCTTGGAGTGGTATTAACTAATACAGAAAAATAATATAGCTCAGTGACTCATGAGTTAAATGGCTCACAAGATGTGTGTTTGTGACTCTCTTTTTAAGATGGCAGACCTGTGTAAAGATGCTGCCACCAACACAGAGTGCCTAGAAACCTCTAAGTCAGAGATCTCAGATTTGCGGCGTAGTTTGCAGTGCCTGGAGATCGAGCTGCAGTCTCAAATCAGCATGGTGAGACACAGGATGTGACAGTAAATGTATGTCAATGTTTTCTACCTTGCAGGTGGGCTGTGTAAACAATGAATGCAATGAAGTGTTTTAAGTACAATTTTTTTACCATTCACTGTAAGACCGTTATGGGGCTGCTGACTTGGAGATGTATTATGTGCATTCCTTATTAAAGTTCAGTCCCGATATTTTGGTGTCTGTTTCTTTGTTTTTCATGTTTCATATTTTTTGTTAACATCACAAGAGAGAGAGCACAGAGCTTTGTGGGGTGGTCATCACAGAGCTCACGTATAGCGAGTGGTAAGAACTGAAATGTTACCATACTTTCAAGAGTCGCACAAACTGTGAATCGTTCTGAACACAATTTTCTTATATTGAAATAAACTTTTGATAAGTAGCTGAATTTGAATGTATACTCATGCATACCTTACCTGGCTCTCAGATGTTTTAAGGCTGCACACCATCATCACATCTTTGACAATTTCTTGAGGACACTCTTTCTCTCCTCACCATATTGTTAACAGACAGAGGGATGACCATAATTGCTGATTTTGATTCATCATAGGATGGCAATAAACACGAGAAGTGCCAGTTATACAAGGTTTCAGTCATAATTTAAAATAGTAAAAAAGGATTCAGGTACAATGAGAGCATAGAAACGGTGAAAGCATAGTTTTTTTTTTTTTTTTACATCATACAGTCTCTCAGCAGCAAACAGACAGTTTATGTAATTAATAAACAAAGTCTTAAAGAATAATTAATTTTTTCTCAGAAAGCAATGCAGAGAAATGCAATAGCAGAAAAATGTGCATACTTCAAATGCATTGCCAAAACATAATATTCTGCTGTGCTGCACTAGAGGTCGCAGTGAGCACTAGATTGAGGAGCAGTGCTGATGCTCGCAGCTCTCGTCGGGTGTAGTGGCGCGCGCCTGTAATCCAAGCTGCTGGGAGGCTGAGGCTGGCGGATCGCTTGAGTTCAGGGGTTCTGGGCTGCAGTGGACTATGTCGATCGGGTGTCTGCACTAAGTTCGGTATCGATATGGTGCTCCTGGGGGAGCTCGGGACCACCAGGTCGTCTAAGGATGGGTGAACCGGCCCAGGTCGGAGACGGAGCAGGTCGAAGCCCCCGTGTCGATCAGTAGTGGGGTCGCGCCTGTGAATAGAC